>NW_011362911.1:336842-348048 GCF_000735185.1 Notothenia coriiceps | reverse complement strand
GAGTACTGTAGAAACAACACAGAGTACTGTGGAAACACACAGAGTGCTGTGGAAACACACAGAGTACTGTGGAAACACACAGAGTACTGCTGGAAACACACAGAGTACTGCTGGAAACACATGAAGTACTGCTGGAAACACATGAAGTACTGCTGGAAACACATGAAGTACTGCTGGAAACACATGAAGTACTTCTGGAAACACATGAAGTACTTCAGAAAAACGCGCCTCCTGCATGAGGGAAACGACCCTCTGGATGTGGACCACAAGCTGCCTCTTTCTATGCCTGCAGGTCTTCCCACCGTCCATCAGCATGCACCTGGTGTCTCTCGCATCAGACACATCACAGCCCATCCTCTTTCACTACGGACCCCCATGACACTTTGATAATTGCATCCTGTCTTATTAGAGGCTCCTCTGAAGGCTGGAGAACCAACATGGCTGCCTCTTTCTCGCATTACAACATTCTCTGCAACATTTCGCTCATTGTTGTCATTTATTCCTGACATTGATATTGTTTACTTCATCTGTGTCGTGTCAAATGAACTTATAATCATTTGAAACATATAGTCTTGTATTGACACATAACATTATGTTCGTACGAGGAGTTTGACTTGGTGTCATGGAGCAGACATAAGAGTAAAATGAAAACACAGAGAGAGAACTATTTTAAGAAAACTATAATCACATTAAAACATGTTAAAAATAATATAGTCAAATATGGCAGTATTTACATAGAAATAGAGTAGAGAGGCGAAGTCCCTCCCTTTCCTCCATGGGACCTTATTTCAGAAAAAGTATGTATTGAAGTCAATGGAGAGAGAAAGATTATCTCTCCATCCCGTTTGAATTGTGCCACGAATTACACATATGATGTTTGTCAATTTAAAAGATAATTTTGCAAGTCAAAAAATAAAAATGTGTGGTAAAACTGTGAAGTAACACTTTGTGTGAAACCGCTCAATAAACTACATCTCCCATCTCGCACCACACACCAAGACGGCCGTCACGTTGGCACATTTAACTTCTTTCTTTCAGAATGAGGCGGAAAGTATTAAAAGAGGTGAAAATCACTCCAAGTCTGGGCATGTTGAGAGCTGTACATACACACAAGGGGAGTTAGTCGGTTCCGTAAGAGCCAGCATGCGGGACCGGGACTCTGGGATTTGTAGTCTTTCTAGTTGCGTATTTTTCATAGTCTTATATTTCAACAGTTTTACGACAAACTGACTTTTTTGACATGTATTTTTTATTTTTTTTAATTGACAAACATATGTGTAATTCGTGGCACAATTCAAACGGGATCGAGAGATAATCTTTCTCTCTCCATTGACTTCAATACATACTTTTTCAGAAATAAGGTCCCATGGGTCGGAAGTAGATGGGCGGGACTTCGCCTCTCTATGGGATTTTCTCCACACTTTTTTTTTTTGTTAGGAACCACCTTTTTTAAATCCACCAGTGTGGTATTTACTGACAACTCCCTCTCTTCCCCTCTTCTCCAGACACAAACACTCACCAGTGTGGTATTTGCTGACGTATTTTAGGTTCTAATAAAAATAGAAACCAAGTGGAATTTGTCCAATGTACTGACGCGTAACCACCGTTTCTCATTTCATTCATCCATTTGATAATGTTATCAACTTAGGAATCCCTGACATAAAAAAAGTTACAATACAATTTTTCTAGTCGACCAATAGCCGTCACTTAAGGCGATTAGTCGACTAATCGTGGCACGTTTGTGATATTATGATTATAAATAAATGTTTTTTCAATTATTTTTCTCCTCCCTAAATGGTCTCAGTTTCAAAGGCTCACACACACTTTTTTTTGTTGGAAATCACCTTTTTGAAATCCACCAGAGGGGTATTATTTACTGACGTATTGTTTGTCGTGGAACAAAGCGTTAAAATCTCTCCAGCTTGTGTTAACCACAGACCTTATTTCAACCATTCAGAAAACCATTGACTTCCAGAAAAGGTCATCATTTTCAAAATGCTCTTAGGTTCAACTTTGGGGAGTTTATACAGTGATATAGGGAGGACGGATTTTATAGGCTGACCCTGAAGGCAGCATCTGCCTGGTTAGATGGGATTTGTCCGTGTGATTTTGGGTGATTGCAGAAGCGCTTATGATACGTTATGAGTTGTTTTAAATCCACCAGTGTGGTATTTACTGACGTATTTTATGTCGTAGAACAAAGCGTTCAAATCTCTTCAGCTTGTGTTGACCTTATTTCAGGCTAACAACCAAAAACACATTCAGAAAACCGTTGACTTCCAGACCAGTGGACAGGAAGAGTTTAAACTGGGACTCCTTCCTGCACCACTCTATACAGGCCAGTGATGGGAGACATGTCCCCACGTTGGCTTTAGTTTACCTGCATGACCATTCAAATGCATTTATTTGCTTCTACCCTTACCATTCACCCCTACAGCACTTGGAGCAGCACTGGTTTGTTTCTGTGAGTCATACGAGGGTCCGATGGTCCCCAGGTCCTACAGAACAATCAATACAACTGAAGTTAGACGTTGGGGTAGCCAGCAGGTAGCGAGACAAAGATGTCCCGTGTCAGTGATAGTATGTTATTATAATGAATGATGAATAAACCTGGTCCAAAAGGCCGAATTTGGGGTATTCCTCCTCGGGGTCTTTGCTGCCGGGGTCCGGGTGCTCCTTCACCAGGAAGACATCTCGCTCTTTACTCTGGAGATAAAACACAAGTACTATTAGAAAGATATTACTATATGATAACAGTAGTATTTGGGTTGTTCAGTGGAGGGTCAGACATAATATTGGTTCTCGGGATAACCTAGTATTTATAATAATAATAAAGCTTTATTTATACAGCACTTTTCATACAACACGTGCAGCTCAAAGGTCCATGCAGCACAATATAATACAAAAACATCTGATCAGACAGACACAAGGAGGTCAAATCTTTGATAATAAAATATAATAAATAATGGTTTCTCTCCGACAGATAGGACACAAGAGGACTGAGTCCATGCAACAATATAACATATATTGGGCGGTGGTGGCGAAGTCCATAGGGACTTGGCTTGGCAACTGGAAGGTCACCAGTTCAAGTCCCGGCAATACCAAGTGCTACCGAGGTGTCCCTGAGCAAGGCACCGTTCCCTACACTGCTCCCCGGGCGCCGTACATAATGGCAGCACACTGCTCCTAACACTAGGATGGTTCAAATGCAGAGAAACAATTTCCCCACGGGGATTAATAAAGTATACATACATACATACATACATACATACATATACAACCCCATAAGCCAAAGTGAACGTATAGATACAACAGAAATACAAATAAAAACATAATAGTAATAAAAATGCCATAATTCTAATAAAGGTTACGCAATTAAGAAATAAAAAAGACCAACGTCAAAAGAAATGTTGCTACTGAAGCATGTTAGATAAATAACGAGGGGTTGCTAATAAAATGCTAATCTAAAAAGGTGTGTCTTTAGCTGGTGTTTAAAAATGTCCACTGAGTTTTCCTCTGATACAAAGAGCAGTATCTTTTTTATTTCTCTGTGTATCTATGTTTCCAACTTAGTTTTTATACCCCCGTTATCTAGGCCCTTTTTGTATCTTTTACATTACTTGTTACATGTTAGACACTTTTATCCAAAGCGACTTACATACTCAATACTGTAGACAATCCCCACAGGAGCACTTTGGGGTGAAGTATCTCAGGGACACAACGACATGCTGACTGCAGTGGGGTTTGAACCTGCTGTGACCCCCTGATCCCAACACATACGCACAACCCACTGCGCCGCATGCCTCCGTATCTTGTTATATGCCTATATGTCACACTGTGGGACTGCGAGGAAGGTATTNTATTATACGACTTGATTGTCCTTCCTCCTTATCTTCCAAACATTTGGACACAAACTTGCATTTTCCCCATGACGATGTTGCGTTAGCAACGGCGTAAACGGAGCTCTCGGCGCTTTATCAAGCAGTGAGCGTGAGATGTCCCTGTTCAGATGACGTCTAAATCCAACGGGACGCCATAAATAAACCTACACCAGAATCCACTAACACACCATACGGTCAATGATGCTACATTCAGGCCGACTGTAGAATACAACCCTTCTACTGTATATATACAGTAGGCCTACTTATTGAAAACAAGCTACAAAATGTAATACCATGGAAAATGCCGTTTAATACTTTTTAATAGCCTTCATTTTCGCTAAATTGATTTATCAAATCTTAAAGACCCCGCGGACACCCTGCTTTAGTTTTCACATATTCTACTGGATACCACTTATCAAATGCATTTACTATAATGCTGTCGAATTATAGAAAAGCGTTAATGTATTTTCCTTATGACTTTTCTTACGACAAACATGTGTTCTTATGTGTTGACATAATTTCACTTTAGCTTAATTTAATCATGTTTTCTTTGAATAAGTCATTTATTTGCTTATTTTTATTATAAAACTGTCCATATTAGTTATACTTTCTATAGTGTTCTAATAACAATAATTCATATTATTTGTGTCTATAGTGTCTTTACTGTTCTATAAGGTGTTCATACGTTTGTTATGTCAGCATCTATAGTATACTGTTTATTTTCCTATTCCCTCTATAGTGTATTCAACATTCATACTACTGTTCAGAGTGTTTGTAACTTATAATACTTTTCATAGTGTACATGCTTTTGGAATTTTTTTTTATATCTGTCATATTTATATGATGCACTTTACTGCTTCTCTTGCAATGCTGGTTAGAGATGATAACAGTACTTTTACTCTGTGCAATGACAATCAAATGTAATCTAAACTATTCTTTATCATGCTTTAATAGAGAGCAGGAGTAAATAACACATGTTAGACAGCTCACCTTTGCTGCTTACAGCTGCCGAGTCAGACACGTTTCTCTTGAAGGCCGTGTGGTGGAACTTGGAGCTCTTCGATGTCCCGGCTGACACCGAGTGCGGCTTCATGTCCACATTCCCGGCCTGGAAAGTTCCAGAAGAATCCCTGCCCTGGTTAAATGTGCCCAGACTACCACGGCTTCCCGGGTGGCTCTGAGACATCTGTGATCTGTTGCTGGCACCCTTTATGGGAATGTTCCACCCTTGGTAGTTCACAGTTTTACTGCTAGTCTCCGGTAATGAGTTAGAGCGAACAAAAACACGTGGCGACCGAATATTAGCACTGGCACCGGCGACCATGAGCCGGGATGTGTCGATTGGCACAGGGGTTTTTCTCTGCCTGTCTACAGAAATATCTTGCTTTGCTTGGCAGTTGCTGGTGCTTGCTTGCTGTGGCTGACTGTTAGAGATCTTCTCCACAGTGTCACATACCTGGTAGAGCAGCGCGTCATCGTCCCCATCATCCCATGAGCTGTCTGCAATGTCTTTAACAGAGTCTACACCACCCTTCTGATATTTAGTGATTTTGTCAGGAATAGGAATAGACAGCACAAAGGAGTCAAGGAGGTCGTCGTCCTCCCAGTCGTCATTACAAGATGCCTTTGCTCCAGCAGGATGTGCAGCTGTTTCCTGCGCGCGGGCCGATGTTGACGAGCCCTGGCTCAGGAAGCCGCTGATTTGTTGGGTGGAGGAGTCAAATAGAGCGTGCAGCTCGGCCTCCACCTGATCCGATGGGTCCTTCACATTACTAAGGACTGATGTCTGCTTCATGTTGTCATCAAACTGCCTGGCTAGTTTCTTG
This sequence comes from Notothenia coriiceps, assembly GCF_000735185.1. Classification (NCBI taxonomy): domain Eukaryota; kingdom Metazoa; phylum Chordata; class Actinopteri; order Perciformes; family Nototheniidae; genus Notothenia; species Notothenia coriiceps. Next base: position 342,341 of record NW_011362911.1, on the reverse strand, counting down.
AGGTCGTCCACGCTATTCTTCCTGTAGAGAGAAAGAAAAAAAAATAAAGAGAAAATGTGAATCTGGTGTTTCTTCTAATCCAAAATAAACAAATGCTACTAGTAAAAATTAACTTTAATGCTGGCAAATAGTGTTTGTTAATGTAGGCAATGAATCTGTTGTCCCGAGTGAGAGAATTTCTGGTTTAATGAATAGATAACACACCTTGAGGACCTCTTTCTCACGCTTGGCGTTGGTGTTTCCGGTGTGCGGTGGAAGGCACCGTCACCTATCCACTGCACCAGAGGAGAATCATTCTCATTCCGCTTCACATCCTTTTAAAACACACAAAATAAGCAATAGTTTAAGAATTGTATTCAAAATAATTGCAGAAGAAGTCAAAAACCTTAGTACAGCGCCTCAAACTGAGTGGTACAACCAAGAAAATAAGAAAGAACTGACCTTTGGAGCAATACGGTTGACAATATCGGATATTTCCACAACTCTTGTGTTCACGTGTCCGGGCCCTGGAGACAGATAGAAACTATTACTGACTAAACGCCCTAAAAACAATGGAAATTACTTATCATAAATATGATCCAAGTTGTGTTTTCAAACACAAAGATTTTTTTGAAAGTATTATTGAAAGTCATTTCAGTGTTATTGCATTTGTATGGTCATATAGCATCATTATTTGTATCTATGTGTAGTTTCCATCCCCAAGTAAAACAGCAAGACGCATCTTTAGCAGGTGTGCAGGTTGTCAATTATGTATAAGCTCATTAAGCTGTAATTCAGATATAAAAGTCTGTGATTTAAAAAATAAATAAAATGGAAACAGAAAACAGATGTGCCCTATGTGTTGCTATTTGGTTTACCAGTACCAGCTGTGGGCGACGCAGAGTCCCAGAAGATGTCCTGTGATGGTTCTCCATCACCTGGAGAATCCCCATTATTCAAGCCGGGGTATCTGCTGAAGCCTATCCGCTTTGGGCTCTGCAGATCTGTGCATCAAACACAAATCAAGTGTTAGACTATATCCTCCATGTTGTTCCATGACTACAATTAGTTTGTGCATTTAGGAAAACAATATACATGATAGGACTAGTATAAGTCTTCTTAGTGTGACATTGTTGATGTAAATGCTACTTCAGAGGCTTTTCTGAGATGACAAGAATTTAGATCTGAGAGGAACACTTAGTAACATTTATGCAACTGGTAAAGTCCTAAGCTTCTGTTAAACAGCTGATACCATCAGCTTCTAGCAGCTACAGAAAATGTAGCTAACAGTCCTGCAAAATTAACATCTTAATTGAGTTCTAATATGACCAACTTAGATCCCAAACCTCATCCTAACGTTATGCGTCAAAGACACCGTTGTATGTCAAGTTTAAGAAGTCATTGCTATATATTTAATGCCTTTAAAAAAATCTAATTCGATGTCTCTCTAAGTAAGAAGATGCTTATCAATATATAATATTTCCCACGTGTCACATAGATTAACATTGACACTAAATCATGAACTTAAATGTTTATGGTGTATTGTGACCATTGTGACATTAGTTAAAGTAATAAGTGAAGTCAGTAAGCATGTTGTCACAATTGCGTTTGATCTAATGGCCGCTGCCGCCGCCGCTCCCCCTAGTAGCACACAGGGTTGAATGGCTTCAATCCACCAGTTGTTTAACCTAATCATTCAGAGCATTAAATCAAACAGATCTGCATCCTCACCTTTACACATGGCTGTTGTTGGTGTGCCATGTATTTGCTGTCCTGTTTTCTTGTCCGTTGTGTTGTTGCTGCTCAGTTTGCAAATATTCCTCCACATCTCAGTGAACTCAGAGCCATGTGGCTGTGACATCGCTCACTAAAACTACACACATAGCGCAACCTCTGCTGTACATTGTTGTGTTAACTGCTCCGTAGATGATTCGTGTCTTGGAGCAGCCAGTCTGATAGTTTATATTCACGGTTTGTTAATCTGTTCCGCAAACACTTTTGCCGTGTTTTTGAATTGTGCTCCATCCACCATGTTTAGCCGGCAACGTCATCAAACTACGGGTGCCGGGGAGCTTCGTTCGACGGCGCTGCAGTAGTTTGCGAAATGCAGAAAAACTGCGCTGTTGTGTTGTCAAGGTATGAACCATAGACTGTAAGGTAAGAACGTAGACTGTAAGGTAAGTAGTGAACCATAGGTAAGGTATGAACGTGTGTTTGTCAGAAGTTTACTTACATGTTCCAATGGCTTTACCATGGCAGAAAAAGCAAATAAAATGTCCCAAACCTGCTTTTTATGTGACTATGCTACATTCACTACGTGAATTACTAGCAGCTAGTTACTTTGTAGATTTTATTATACGACATATACAATGAGCATATCAATGTCTAGCCTTTGTTACAGTTAATTAAACAATCAGTAAAATATTATACTGAACAATACTGTACATAGCTCCACAACATTGAAACAGTATAATACATAATAATCTAACTGAGTTAAAGAGTTATTTTTTCTCCCATAGTTAATACTTTTACTATTAGACACTGAATAGGTTTTGCTGTAACAACTCATAAGGCTTTAACCTAATGTACTACTAACGTTAAAATAAGCTACACAACTTTTATTTTCCACTGAAGTATTATGACATTGTGTTATTTATTTGAACTGAAATCAAATATCTGAATAATTCTTCCACCACTGAATATTAGTGGACGAGTTTGGATTTTAGAGTATAATGTTTATCTTTGAGAAGTGATACTGCTGATCCACTGAAGCCTCTTTAAGGGTCAACAGCAGTGCCTGGACTTAAGTGGTGTACCAGTGCTTCAGACTACATAAAATAAAATGTGTCTCATCGTGTTGTCAGTTTCTGGCAACATTACCAATGCTCTGAAAAAACAATTATCAGTGCAGTTTTTCAAAAGTTAATTTCAACAAGTCTGTGCTTTATCTGTGAACTCCATGAAATCCAGACATTAAATCTGAGCCTGTATTACTCTTGGCTGGATGCAAGCAGTACAGTAAATATTATGGCAGACAGCTGGGTACCACCAAGTAGGTTTACCCATATGTTTAGTCAGTAATTGTGCAGGCTTCATTGGGCCTGAAGCTTGTTTGTTTGCGGAGGCCTTGTTGTATGTTGTTTGTGTGGATTGCATGCATAATGTCAAATAAATCAATCACACTTTCCACACATGTTTATTATCTGACTCAAACTAATTTGTATGCTCAATTCAAATTACACGGTGTTTGGCAGAAATGCCACAAAGGTCTGTTGAGGTTAGCATGGTACTACAGCTGTGTCTGTAACTGGTTTCCCTTTAATATTATCAGTGTGGATGAGCCTAAACAATAACCAATAACTATGAGCATTTATTGTTCAAAGACCCCATTTAGACATACTGAAAGACATATAGAATAGACTGATTGGAATAACAATTTGTGTTTGATATGATTTTTCCATATTGTATTTCTTGCTAAAACAAAAAATACAAGGTATTTTTTAATGTTAGAAGTTTTTTGACCTAGACAGAAAATGTCTTCTTTTCAATGAAAAGCTGTAGGTTTTCACATCGACTATTTAGGTTGCCTATTTGACCTTACGTGGCTTCCATACTAGCTTCCAAAAACATTGATGTCTCCAATCATTCTTGTGCTCACATGTTTAACTCAGGTTAAAGCTCAGCACAGAGACACATATTCCTTCTCTGTAGGAGAAAGTGGAAGCAGTAGAATCACATCCATCAGTCTGCACAGGGAAGGTCAACAACAGCCTGTGTGCCGAGGGGGACTTTAACCCTCAGTCTCCAGATATCTCTCAGTAACAGTCAAATGTCAGCGTCTTGAGATACATTAAGGCAAGAATACTTTCATAACCAATCTTACTTGATAACTCTAGAGCCTTAAGATCAAAGGTCAAAGAGACTATTAATACGGTGCACTCAGGCTGAGTATGTCAGCCAAGCTTTTTCGATAAAGAGGGCTGATGGGTCAGCAGCTTATCTTTTGCTTTGGCGTGCTTATAGGGAGTGAACGTCAGAGTCCAAATCTGAGTCCGAAATACATTTACACTTTTAATTAAAACACATTCGTCAAACGTGACATCCAGTTCTGTATAGTTTGTATAATCTTTCTGTCTCCAAACTATTTTTCTGACCTTTAAAACTTTTTTAACCTGGACTTGTAGTGATTTAGGCCGCCCATGGGTGTCATTGGGACTTTTCCAGCCCTTGAAACATTTTTCTACACCCAGTACTTTGTTTGTTTCGTCTCCACTACTACAAGAAGTGATGGGAATACTTTGGTATTTGTTTTTAAAACATCTGGGTTTCTAGTAGATATAATAAATAGTTTGAATCAGATCATTTCTTAAGAAACCTCTCATGCATTGGCTTTTTCCCAGGAAAGAGAAAAAACACGTCTTAGGTCTGAACTTAGCCTCAGTTATATCATTGCTTTAAACTGTATTTGGCTTTTTGTTGCATAACTGTTCAAAAATGCACACGTCTCAGTGAAATGAGTGATTGTTTCAGCGCTAACAGGTTAGTGACGTGAGTTGATGAGTTCAGATACAGCCGAGTTGTTGAAACTAGTCCATGTTTCCACCATCAGCGTCTACTTATCTATGAAAGCTGAGGAAAGGAGGTACATAATGTTAAACACACACACACACACACACACACACACACACACACACACACACACACACACACACACACACACACACACACACACACACACACACACACATAACACACATCACACACACACACACACACACACACACACACACACACACACACACACACACACACACACACACACACACAGTATTCATTGAGCATAAGTCTTGATCTAGAATGAGAAACTTGTTTTTAAAAAGGAAATCTAAGTTTTGACAATGGATTAGGGAAAGTTTAAGGAACATAGTAATATTTGTTTATTTTATGTGTTAATTGCTTTTTCCTTTGTTTTTAAACACATGCAAGTCCTTCACGACAGGAGTCAAGCTGACTAAGAGGCACAATTGTGGACTTATAATCAAACAGGCATTGTGTTTTTCATTGTTTTGTATTTGTGCAGCTTTGCTGAATGCTGTTTGGTCACAGTTGTTATCCTATTCTCCGAATGAGATGCCAAATGTACTTAACCATCTCTCTCCATTGAGAATTTGGATATTTAAATGTTGAATCATGTAAGAAGAAATATTCTAAATAGAAAATAACTGAAAATGTGGGATTCTTCATCACATTTCTGTCCTTCTGCAGAGCAAATTCCAGAATAAAGCACTAGATGGTGCTTGTATACCTCCTTGGTACTGTGTGTGTGTGTGTGTGTGTTTGATAAAAAAAGCGAGTGAAAGTGAAAACGGTAAGTAAAATCTGTTTAGAGGAGATTCAGAGAGATTTGTGTAGAACATATTTTACAGCGGTGCTGGAATAGTGTTTTGTAACACACACACACACACACACACACACACACACACACACACACACACACACTCACACACACACAGTACCAAG
>NW_011362911.1:324240-336820 GCF_000735185.1 Notothenia coriiceps | reverse complement strand
GTACAGAGAAGATGTAGTGTACACAGGGGGAGAAGAGTACAGAGAAGAAGTAGTTGTACACAGGGGACGAAGAAGTACAGAGAAGATGTAGTTGTAACAAAGGGGAGAAGAGGTACAGAAGAAGATGTAGCTTGTACACAGGGGAGAAGAAAGTACAGAGAAGAGTAGTTGTACACAGGGGAGAAGAAGTACAGAGAAGATGTAGTGACTACAGGGAGACAGAAGTACAGAGAATATGTAGTTGTACCAGGGGAAAAGGAGTACAGAGAGTATGTAGTTGTACACCAGGGGAGAAGAAGACAGAGAGTATGTAGTTGTACACAGGGAGAAGAAGTGACAGAAGGTATGTAGTTGTACACACAGGGGAGAAGAAGTACAGAGCAGAATGTAGTTCGTACACCAGGCGGGAAGAGGTACAGAGAAGATGTAGTTCTGTACACCAGGGGAGAAGAAGTACAGAGACAGATGTAGTTGTACAACAGGAAGAGAAGGAAGTACAAGAAGATTGTAGTTGTTACACAGGGGAGAAGAAGTACAGAGAGATGTAAGTTGTACACAAGGGAGAAGAGGTAACAGAGAAGCATGTGCAGTTGTACACAGGGGAAGAAGAAGTACAGAGAAGATGTAGTTGGTACCACAGGGGAGCAAGAAGTACAGAGAGATGTAGTTGATACACGGGAGGAAGACGGTACAGAAGAAGATGTAGTTTGTACACGGGAGAAAGAAGGTACAGAGAAGATGTATTGTACACAAGGGGAGAAGAAGTACAGAAGATGTAGTTGTACACAGGGGAGAAAAGACGTACAGAGAAGATGTCAGTTGTACACAAGGGGCAGAAGGAAGTACAGAGCCAGTATGTAGTGTACACACAGGGAGAGAGAGGTACAGAGAAGATGTAGTTGTACACAGGGCGAGAAAGAAGTACCAGAGAGATGTTAGTTGTACACAGGGGAAGAAGAGGTACCAGAGAAGATTGTAGTTGTACACAGGGGAGAAGAAGTACAGAGAGATGTAGTGTACACAGGGGAGAAGAAGTACAGAAGATGTAGTTGTACACAGGGAGAAGAAGTACAGAGAAGATGAGTTGTACACAAGGGGGAGAAGAAGTACCAGAGAATGTAGTTGTACACCAGCGGGAGAAGGAGTACAGAGACAGATCGTTGTACACCAGGGGGAAAGTACAGACAGAAGCATCGTACGTTGTACACAGGGGAGAAGAAGGTACAGAGAAGATGTAGTTGTACAACAGGGGGAAGAGGTACAGAGAAGATGTAGTTGTACACAGGGGAGAAGAAGGTACAGAGAAGATGTAGTTGTACACAGGGTAGAAGAAGTCAGAGAAAGATGTAGTTGTACACAGGGAGAAGAAGTAAGAGAGAAGATGTAGTGGTACACAGGGGAGAAGAGAAGTACAGAGAAGATGTTAGTTGTACACAGGGGAGAAGAAGTACAGAGAAGATGTAGTTGTAACACAGGGGGAAAGAAGTACAGAGAAGAACGTTAGTTGTACACAGGGGAGAAGAAGTACAGAGAACGAGTAGTGTGACACAGGGGCAGAAGAAGTACAGAGTAGATGTAGTTGTACAAAGGGGAGAAGAGGTACAGAAGAAGCATGTAGTTGTACACAGGGGAGAAGAGGTACCAGAGAAGAATGTAGTTGTAGCACAGGGAGACCATTTTCTCACGTTTCATGAGCCGCCAATTGCCCGATAACTCAAGAAACATTTGGTTTACAGAGAGACTCCCCGCACCTCCCCGAGAATAAAAAGTAGACTTATTGTCTGTCTCTTTATTCGTGAAACCTTTGACACATGTTGATGTAGAAGAGACATGAGGAAGAGGGGACACATGTTGATGTAGAAGAGACATGAAGAAGAGGGGACACATGTTGATGTAGAAGAGACAGTAGGTGACCTTGAAGTGTTAAAGTGGTCTCTGAACTCACATGTGGGCTCCCTGCAGACGACGTAGAGAGAGACCTCGCTGGGCTCGCTCTCTCCCGCCTTGTTAATGGCGGTCACTCTGAACTGGTAGACGTTTCCTTCGGTGAGGCCGCACACCTTCAGCGTGGAGTCCAGGTGAGCGCCGTCGCGGTTCACCTTCACCCAGCGGGCGCTCTTCCTCTCGCGGCGCTCCACCAGATAATGAAGCAGCGGGCTGCCGCCATCACTCTCCGGCTTCAGCCACTCGATGGTGGCGAAGTCCTCTGCTGAGACCAGGATCTCTGGAGTGCCCGGAGGAGAGGGCACGGCTGGAGTGGGAAGTAAAGGGTGAGAACTTAGTAGGGCTTCATTTTGACAATGAGGTATACTAACTTCACTTTTGGTCTGAAAGTTAATCTGGTCCGAAAAGTCCAAATTCAGAAATGTTTCTCTTATCCCAAAGAAAGTGAATACAATGGATATGGTGTTTCCTTTCTAACCAGTGCATGAAGAACATGGTTTTGCCTTCAACATAAGAACAGATCATTCCCAGTGACTTACTGAAGGTGTTCCTGGCCACCATGGCCTCGGACTGCAGGGGAACCCCGGTGCCGTACTTGTTGACCCCGCGGACCCTGAACAGGTACTCTGTGTTCTTGAAGAGCCTGGTGATGTCATAGGTCGCCTCCTTGCACTCGGCCTGCATGACGACCCAGTTCAGTCTGTTGGTGTCACGGCGCTCCACCAGGAAGTGGGACACGTCGTCACCGCCGTCCTCCAGAGGAGGTTTCCAGGTGAGGGAACAGGACTCTTCTGTGATCCTGCTGACCTCCAGGCTGCCCTCGCACACCCCAGGGGTGTCTGCGGAATCAGTTGCACAGTTTAGTGAGGGCAACTACAGTACTTTAGTCCGTGAGCAGTGCTGTGCTACTAAAGAAAACCTTAACTTAAGGCGCTCTGTGCACCCGTTTTACTTAATAAACCCTTAACTCTGACACTTGCTCTGCTGCACTTCCTTTGTGTTATTATTAAAATCTATTCCCATCGCTGCCATTCATTCCAATTATAATCTTAATGGGAATTTTGCGCTATCCTCATTTTAATGCACTATTATCTTAAATTATGATCAGTGTCTATTCTATGCTCACTTTACGCCTTTTGTATGTTTTCTATTGGTAACTGCATTCTATGTGATATACATTTTCTCTACTGCAACTCTTGCAGTCCAAAGTCTGACATTAATAAACCCTTACCGAGCACTTTGACGTTGACCTCAGCGGTCTTGGTCCCGCTCACGTTCCTGACGGTCAGGAAGTACTTCCCGGTGTCGTCGCGGTCGCAGAACTTGATGATGGCCATGGCCCGTGTGGGGGTGTACTGCAGGTGGTACTTCTCGCACAGCTCCAGCTCCCTGGTGCCCTTTGCCCAGGAAGCCTTGGGGTCCGGCCGGCCTCCAACGGCAGCGTCCAGAACCAGGTCTGAACCGGCCCTGACCCGCACCATCTCCGTCAGCAGTTTGCTGTCCAGCTGCGCCTTGGGAGGCTCTGTGGGGGAGGGGGGAAGTGAACTGATCAGACAGGACCAAAACAACACCTATATATAATCCAATTTAACAATGCTTATGTATATTATATCTATATATTTATGTTGCCTCGTGAAATTTATCTTGTAGAGTATTCAAATGTATTCAGTATTTATTCTATTTTTTATATTGTATATTATTAGATACTCTAGTGATATATGTATTTTCTATTGTCCTTTTGTATATATGTGCTGTAAAGTTTTATCATATTTGTTATCTTATTCTATCTTTTACATATTTTGAACTCATTTGTAATGCTTGAAGACACATAACTGCGTCACTGCTATCTGTCTGTGTCTGTCTGTCTGTTTGTATATTAAAGCCAAAATCTCTAAATACAGAAATGATCGTAAACTCGGTTCCTACACATATCACATTTATGTTTTTTGGGGGCGGGTCTTACCAAAGTCGGTCTTGCACTGCACGGATCCGGTGGACTGTGACGGCAGGCTGAACACCTGGTTGGCGTTCTTGGCGATGACCCTGAACTCGTAGGGCTCGCCCTCGCCCAGCGCCGTCACGGTGTACACCGTGTCGATCACGTTGGTGTAGTTACACTTCAGCCAGCGACCCTCGCCGGTCAGCGTGTACGGCTTACGCTCGATGATGTAGCCCACGATGGGACTGCCGCCGTCGTTCAGAGGCGAAGACCACTTCAGGGACACGGTGGATCTGGTGACGTTGGTGACCTCGGGTTTACTGGGTGCATCTGAGGAAGGAAGAAGCAGAGATCAGTAAAGAGGAAGTAGAGTTAACTAAAGAGGAAGTAGAGATCAGTAAAGAGGAAGTAGAGTTAACTAAAGAGGAAGCAGAGATCAGTAAAGAGGAAGTAGAGTTAACTAAAGAGGAAGTAGAGATCAGTAAAGAGGAAGTAGAGATCAGTTAAGAGGAAGCAGAGATCAGTAAAGAGGAAGCAGAGATCAGTAAAGAGGAAGTAGAGCTCAGTTAAGAGGAAGTAGAGATCAGTTAAGGGAAAGTCGGATCAGTTAAGGGAAAGTCGGATCAGTTAAGGGAAAGTCAGATCAGTTAAGGGAAAGTCAGATCAGTTAAGGGAAAGTCGGATCAGTTAAGGGAAAGTCAGATCAGTTAAGGGAAAGTCAGATCAGTTAAGGGAAAGTCGGATCAGTTAAGGGAAAGTCAGATCAGTTAAGGAAAAGTCGGATCAGTTAAGGGAAAGTCAGATCAGTTAAGGGAAAGTCGGATCAGAACTCACCGACAGGGTTCTGGGCGACGGCCCCCTTGGAGGCCTCGCTGGCCTTGCTGAGGCCGCCGCTGTTCATGGCGTAGACCCTGAACTGGTACTCCAGGCCCTCCACCAGACCCTCCATCTTGCTGTAGCACTCAAAGCAGGGGATCTTGTTCTCCCTCACCCACAGGATGTTGTTCCTTTCCTTCTTCTCGATCCAGTAGCCCGTCACCTTGCTGCCACCATCGTGGTAAGGCTCCTCCCACTTAAGGGTCATCGTGTTGGCGGTAACGTTGCACACTGAGGGCTGTGTTGGGGGGCCAGAGGGGGCTGCGATTCAAAAAGAGAGATGTTTAATTTCTGAACTGGAAAGTAGATTCAAGATATTGTCATATGCGCAGTAGCTAGATTGTAGTTAGTCCCAATAGTGCAAGAAGAAAACAATGTTCAAGTAATGCAGGAGAAGTAAACTATATACGTCAATAGGCAGATAAATATATTTATGTAAAAAAAAGAATCCAAATGAAGCAGAGAATGTTGTAGGTGACCTAGTAAAGCAGGAGTCTATATGCATGAAAATGGGATTGGATAAACAAGAACAGAATCAGGCACTGTTTATTTTAGTAATAAATAAATTGTGAGATGCAAACAGATGAATGCTTAAGGCATATTCATTCATAGTTTTATTATTATTATTATTATTATTAACTGATCTGATGTACAATGTTGCAAAGTTTGAGAGTGAGTTACTCACTGAAGGGATGCTCGGCGACGATGGTCTCAGACTCGATGTGCTTACTGACTCCGAACTGGTTCTCTGCGGACACCCTGAAGCTGTACTGCATGTACTTGGTGAGGTGGCCGACATCCAGAGTGGTGCGCTTGACGCTGGAGTTGATGAGCTGCCAGGCGGTGGAGCCGGACTCACGCTTCTCCACGATGTAGTTGGTGATCGGCGTACCTCCGTCATCTTCTGGCGCTTCCCAGTTGACGACGCAGGACTCAGAGGTGATGGATGTGATCTCCACGGTTCCGGTGGGAGGATTAGGTCTGCCCATGACATTCACTTCAATGGAGAAGGTCCTGGTTCCGGTTACGTTCTCAAGGGTGAGGAAGTATTTACCACTGTCTCCCCTCATGGCCTCCTTCGTGGAAATGGTTGTCCGGTCCTTTGTAGTTTGGATGGAGACTCTGTCGGAGTTCCTCAGCCTCATCTCCTCCAGCTTCCAGGTGACCTTAGGAACGGGTCTGCCACTGATGGGGACGTCGATGGTGAAAGTCTTTCCTGAGTTGCATGTGATGAGTTGGTTGGGGATCTCGCTGAGGTCGGCAGCGGGTTCAATGTGCGGCTCTTTCACCAGAGCAGCCACCAGAGTTTCCCTCGGCGTGCTGCAGCCGGACTCGTTCTTGGCCTTCACACGGAAGTTATACTCGTCTCCCTTGTTGAGCTTCTCCACAGTGTAGGTGAGATTGGTGGTATTGCCCACCACCATCCATTTGTCTCCATCCTTTACCTTGGCCTCAAGGATGTAGCCCTGGATGCGGCTGCCGCCGTCATGCTCTGGTTTCAGCCAGCCCAGCACCACGGTGCTGTCAGTAGTGTCAAGGATGTCCATCCTCTTTGGGGACGCCGGCTCTGCCGTGGCGATGATGGGATTGGTTATCTCAAAGGCCTCGCCCATGCCATGCTGGTTCTCTGCTGAGACCCTGAAGAAATACGGCACTCCCTCCAGGAGGTCCTGGATCCTCAGGATGTGCTGCTTGCAGTTGCCTCCAGACTGTGTCCATGTGCGGCGGCTAGCCTCGCGCCTCTCCACAACATAGTGATGGATTCTCGCTCCGCCATCATTAAGAGGAGGCTCCCAGACGAGGGTGACGGTGCCTCTAGAGATCTCCTTGAAGGCCACAGCCTGCGGTGGTCCGGGCGTGTCCATCACCTTCACAGTAAAGGTGACGGCCTTGCTGCCACTGGTATTCTCCAGGGTCACGGTGTACTTTCCAGTATCGTTCCTGGAGCAGTTCTCAATGCTCAGAGAACTGAAGCCGTCTGAACTTGTGACCTCTGACTTGACTCCCAGCTCTTCTTCTTCCTTTACCCAGGTTGCCGTCGGGACTGGCTTTCCTCTGAAGTTGACGCCAAGGTTAACTGAAGCTCCAGGTTTGACGATGTGTGTCTGCCTGAAGCTGGCGTCGATGTCCACCATTGGTGGCGTTTGTCTGTCAACGGCATGTGCTGGCTCGGGGATCTCCCGCTCCTCGCCACGGCCAATGTGATTTACAGCAGCCACTCTGAACCTGTACTCACCGCCGGTCTGTAGAGAAGTCACTGTGTAGTTTGTCTCTGCCACGAGCTCTTCGTTTACTCTCGTCCATTCCTCTTCTTCTCCCTTCGCCATCTCAATAATGTAACCCATGATCTCTATGCCACCATCATCGGCAGGTCGGGACCACTCTAGGCTGATGGAGGTGTTGGTGGAGTCGGACACACACACCACAGACGGAGCACAGGGAATGTCCTTGGGCTCGGCGGCTTTGATCGGTAAGGAAACGTTACTGGGAGCTCCCACGCCGGCATCGTTGACGGCCATGACGCGGAACTCGTACTCCATATCCTCCGTCAGGTTGGGCACCTTGTGGGCACACTCTACAATGGGCTTCTTGGTGATCACCTTGTAGAACTTGACAGTCTTCTTCTCTCGTTTCTCCACGATGTAGGACTGAATGGGGTTACCTCCATCAGAGGTAGGAGCCATCCAGGACAGCGTGATGCTCTCACCGGTCATCTCCGTAGCATCAGGAGTGCCAGGAGCTTCAGGAGCAGCTAAGGGGAACACCGGGCATTAGAACAGAGTTTTCAAAGAACAGAGAATACTAATCTTGCAGTTTACCGTGAAAATAATAAGAATAATAACTTGTGTTTAATTAGATCAGAATACATTATTAAACCTTTGTGTGCTACAAGGCTGTCCAACTTACTGTATTGCATCTGTGCAATGACGGGAGTGGACTCCAGAGGTCTGCCCATACCGAACTTGTTCACAGCAGAGACCCTGAACTGGTACTCGTTGGTCTTGATGAGCTTGCTAGCATCGAAGGTGCACTCTGTACACTCGTCAGAGACCAATGCCCAGGAGATCTTGGCAGTCTCACGCTTCTCAATGAGGTAGTGTGTGATCTCTGAGCAGCCGTCATTCTCCGGCTCGCTCCAGGACAGCGTACACTTTCCTTCCGAGATGTTGCTGAAGGTTATGGGTCCCAGCGGCTCCCCGGGGGTGTCTGCAGTACAGAGGGGCATGGGTTAAAGCAGAAATACTTATAAAACCGGCCTGTACACACCAAGGGGGTGCAAAACAACCCATAAACAAATACAAGACAAAATTCCAAACTGTGTACCTTGGACTTGAACAAGGATGTCCTGCTTTCTGTTTCCAGATCCATTGGTAGCCTCCACAGTGTAGAGACCGCGGTGTGTACGATCAGCGTCCCGGACAAACAGCGTGCTGGATCCAGCCACGTTGATGATGTCCATCATCTGTTTGGTAACTAACACACCGTCTCTGAACCAGACCACTTTAGGGGTAGGGCGTCCGGTGATGGTGGCTTTCAGCCGGATCTTGTCTCCTGCCTTCACTGTCAAACCCTCAAAGTACTCCGGACCAAACTCAATCAACGGAGAAGCTGGTTGATAGGAGATGGGAACGCATTAGTACAGAAAGCAACTTCAATTGTGAGTTATAATTAAGTCTCCAGTTTATTTCATTACTCACCATTCTCGTTTCTGACCACGATCAAGCCTGAGGAGTTGGAGGGAGGGCTGACCACGCCAATGGCGTTCCTGGCCGTCACTCTGAACTCGTAGCGCTCGTTCAGTGCCAGGCCGGTGACAGTATACTCGCATTCGTGCACGTCAGTCAGGTTGGCCTTGAACCAGCGGCCCTTGCCTTGGCGTTTCTCCAGGCTGTAGCTGGTGATCTTGCTGCCACCGTCACGTTTAGGTGCATCCCATTTCAGAGTCACCGAGTCACTGGTCACATCGGTGTAGTCGGGCTGGCCCGGGGGATCTGGAAGGCAGGAAATGCACCTTTACATTTATTTTGGTCAAAGATTTTCATTCTAAAATTGTGGCAGATACCCGGTACCCAATAATTTCAAATGTTTTTTTTTAGAAGAAGCTGACAACCTTGAGTTTATGCTCACCTGAGGGTGAGGTCTTCATAAACTAAACAACACAAGGTTTTTTACGACTTATCCTAGTAAAGTATCTTTGGCCCTCTTCTACTATTCTGAACAAAAGTATTCTGATGTGAACCTGCGACTCACCGACAGGGCTGACCGCCATGTTCAACTTGCTATGGTCACTCATTCGGCTGCAGCCGGCGTCGTTCTGGGCGTAGACCCGGAAGGAGTACTCAAGGCCTTCGATGAGCTCCAGGATCCTGTAGTCTGTCTCTTTGACCAGCACGGTGTTCACCTTCTGCCACATGATGCTGTTCTTCTCCCGCTTCTCCACATTGAAGCCATGGATGGGGCAACCCCCGTCGTAGATGGGCTGCTCCCACTGGATGGTCATGCCGTCGTTGGTAACATTGTACACCACGGGTTTACCGGGCGGGCCTGGAGGCCTGAACTGGTGCTTGGCAATGACGCTCTGTGAGACGAGAGGCTCACTGCTGCCGTATCTGTTCTCTGCACGCACTCTGAACTGGTACTGAATGCCCTTGATCAGGTTAGCGATCTGGTACTGGGTGTCCTCTACACTGGAGCAGGCCATCTTCCAGTCAGACTGGGAGGTGTCCCTCTTCTCAACGGTGTAGCAAGCAATGTCTCCGCCGCCATCGTCATTTGGTTCATCCCAGGAGATCGTGATGCTCTCAGCTCTCACTTCATCCAGGCGGATGGGACCGATTGGCTTAGATGGCGGTCCGAGCGTGATGACGTTGATGTGGAAGGATCTCCTGTTGACCCTGTTGTCCAGGGTCAGGGTGTATTTACCTTCATTCCCCTTCGTCACATTCTTAATATTCAGCGTGGCTTTGTTCTCCGTCTTCTTGAAGCGGATCTGGTCGCTCTCCTTTAGAGGCAGGTTGTCCTTCAGCCAGAGGATGGCAGGTTTGGGTTTACCTTTGTAGGGCAGTTCGATATGGACGTTGTGACCCAGACGGACACTGATGCGGCTTCCAGGGTACTCAGCAAGGCAGGCCTCAGGCGTGATAATGTAGTCGATGACCTGGATAGGACCCATCTCAACAAAGTCTCCCTGTCCCTTATCATTCCTGGCCGCCACTCTGAAGAACACTGTGGAGTGCTCCTTCAGTTTCTTCACCTCAAGCTCGCACTGTCGGCTGGTTCCTCCCCGAGACCATTCTTCGCCCTTCAGCTTCTGCTCAATGACGTATTCGGAGATGATGCTGCCACCATCGTAATCTGGCTTCAGCCACTGCAGGGTGACCGAGGTCTTGGAAGAATCCTTCATAGAAACCTCCTTGACCGGGCCAGGAGTCTCTGTGGCCTTCACAGGGTCCAGGGTGTCGCAGGGATCGCCAACGCCATTCTCATTCTCCGCCATCACACGGAAGAAGTAGGAGGCCTTCTCAGAGAGGTCTTCCAGGGAGTATGTTGTTTCTGTGCATTTGCTGGTCACTGCAGAGTAGATCCTCTTGGAGGAGTCCTTCTTCTCTACGATGTAGTTTGTGATCTCAGCACCACCGTCGAGGAGTGGAGGCTCCCAGCAGAGAGTGAGCTTTCCACGAGTCACGTCTTTCAGGACCAGGTTCCTGCACTGAGCCGGGGTGTCCTGGACCTTCACGGACAGGGTCAGCGTTTTTGGCTCTCCAACACCGTTCTCTATCTTCACTGTGTATTTTCCAGTGTCAAGCCTAGTCACCTCACGCATAACCAGCACGGTGGTGTTGTCAGAGTGGTGGAACTCGTATTTGGGGTTACTGTCGATGCATTCCTCTCCTTTGCTCCAGGAAGCGGTGGGAGCTGGTCGGCCCTTCAGAGGAACAGACAGCTCCACATCCTTACCGGCCTTCACGATGTAGTGAGTTCTCATGGCCACGTCAGGGTCAATTTGGGCCTCCTCTGTGAAAAGCATGGAGAAAATACAAAATCACACAGGGCCGGAGATATGTGTGCAGCAAAACATGCAGCCGGGTTCCTGAAGAAAAGGTAAGCATGAAAGAAACTGACTGTTCAGCCACATTTCCAGAGTGACAGTACAGTTTTTTTTGGATTACAATAGGTTTCAAATCAAAGCCTACACATTTCTGTCAGGAAAACTTCTGCACATAATTTAATAAATCTTGGTTGAAGGGTGTAACATGAACCAAAGAAAACACATTTTAAGCAGTTTAGCTGTCCCTGAACGTAAATATGTAGGAGACAGGGTTCTAACACACTTCACAACACAAGTGATTTATTACCCAGGATGTCTTTAGCTTGCACAGCCTCGGTCATCTCTAGAGATTCTCCACGGCCGGCACAGTTCACAGCTGAGACCCTGAAGAAGTAGTTGACGTCTGGTTTCAAGTCGTGGATGATGTACTCAGTGGTCTTGACTTCTCCCTTGGCGGTGACCATGGCCCACTCTTCTTCTCCCTCAACAAGCTTCTCCAGCATGTAGCTGATCACCTCGCTGCCGCCGTCCCATTCAGGCTTGGACCAGCCCAAGGTGATGGAGGTCTTGGTGGAGTCAACAACCTTCAGCTTGCAAGGCTCATCCGGAGTTTCTGTAAGGCAGGGCATATGTGTTTAGAAAGCTCATAACAAAGGGCTTTACGGATAAAAAAAAACAATAAAAGCACATTTGTGAACACTCACCAACAGGGTCCGCAGCCTTGTAGTAGTCGGAAACTTCAGAGAACGGTCCCTCTCCGGCCCTGTTGATGGAACACACTCGGTACTGGTACTCGTTTCCTTCTGTCAGGTGGTACACCATCTTCTTGATGTCTGAGATTGCCTCTTTGTAAACCCGGATCCAGCGCAGGCTCTTCTTGTCACGCCTCTCCAGGTAGTATCCTGTCACCATGCTGCCACCATCCACCCCCGGTTTGTTCCACTCCACCAACATGGTGGTCTTGGTGATGGTGTTCACCTCGGGAGTGTGAGGCTGCCCAGGAGTCACTGTAAAAAGGTAGAGAAGACAGGTTAGGACATGCAAATGATAAAATAAGTCCTTGACCTATTTCTCCATAAAGGAAATTATTTTCGTTGTCGTTTTCTCTTACTGATATTCTGCACAAACTGTGCTGTTGTATTTGCTGTAAAGTGTCTCTACTGTAGGTTATTTTTTATTATATGAACAGCACTTTGGCTCGACCAAAAATCGTTTAAAAATGTGCTATATAAATAAAACTTGATTTGATTTGGAAACAAAACCGACTGTAGTGGCTGCAGATTAACGAATAACTTTTATGCAAGTAAGTAATATAAGTAGGGCTGTCAAACGATTAACATTTTTAATCAGATTAATCACAGCTTAAAAAATAATTAATCATGATTAATCACCATTCGAACTATGTCCAAAATATGCCATTTCTTTATGTATATTGTTGTGGGAATGGAAAGATAAATGAAAGAAGGCGGATATATCCATTTAACATACAGTATATGCATGTTTATTATAACATTGTTCTGTGTGTCAAAATGAAAGACAGCCCACACACCTATCAATCATCAAACCGTGGGGTCTTATTTCATTACGTGTTGATTTCTATCAACAAGTAATGTTGTATCGATGTATATAGAGATGTACTACAGCAAAAGTATTCTCCGTCAGGACTTCCTGCAACAACAACACGCGGTTATCTTGATTCTGATTGGCCAGGAGACATTATCAAAGATGTTCTATTGAGAAGACGATCACTACGTCACAAAAGTTTTCAAAAC
>NW_011362911.1:294672-324215 GCF_000735185.1 Notothenia coriiceps | reverse complement strand
AGCTATTAGTCGGAAGTGCCTTATATCCACATTCGTCGCCATTTCACGATAAAAAATATCCAACACACAACACTGGAGTGTATCCCCCAGGCCCCGTTCGAGGGGGTCATTCTAAATAAACAAATTTATAACTCTCATTTTCGTAGTTAGACCACGGTGAAACTCTCGTTTTAATTCTCTAGATTCCTTATGTAGAGAGTGTGGGTAAACTTTTGTCTTGACATTTGTCTAACTGAAAAAGAAATAATACCTATAAAATGTTAATGGGAAATGGAAATTTTTGAAATAAGAACAAAAATGACAGGATATCATAAAGTATGGACAAAAAGTAAATAAAAGAATAAAAAAATATTGATTTTACTAGTATATTTGCCACACGGAGCTTTATTAAACAAATGGAATTACACTGGTTTTGCAAAACTCTGGGTGACTCCTATTGTGACTCTCAGGAAATCAAGTTACTCCGAGAGTCAGACTGTCCTCTCCTATGAGAGGAGTGAAACAACAACTTTTTTGAGAATATAGGCAATCGCATTCGAGCGACGTGGCCTGCGATTGTTGGTTGCTAGAGGCCATGGCCACCGCGAGAGAGAGCGAGCGCGGGGTCTGTTTTACCGAGCAAGTGTGTGTGTGTGTGTGTCTCGGGCTCGAAATACTTTGTGTCTCTTGGTCTGCATTAGTCATGACATGACGTAGTATAATGAAAAGCTTAGTTTATTAGGAAAGTTTAATACTAAAAAAAAAAATTAGAATTAATTAAAAAAAATGGGGTAAAAAAGAGGACCAGAGAGCGCGGGGGGGGACAGTACGAGATGCCGCACTGGGAGGGTTGAAACTCTTGGTGACCAGATGTACTATTATAAACATATATATAGTTTCTGGAAAAAAAAATTATGACTAGTTAGTCTCAAACCTTAAAGATGTAAAGATAAAACACATTTGTAAAAAGTTAACTTGTCTCGGACACACGTAAATTGACCATTTATAGTGTCAAAGAGTATGTATGATAATCCTACCACGTGGTGAATCTTTGCGTTAGACACAGAACGTGAATATTCATTTCACACCTTCGGGAGAATACTCTATCCATTGTATACAATAAATGACGGAAATTAGACACGTGGTTGGTGGTAGGTACTTACTACACCCGTCGAAGAGACCTCGGTAATGGATTTTTCCTGATGTGTCAAGAGATAGACACAAAGGTAGGCAGGGGCTCCGGTCACGAAACACCTACTTGCTTCTTAATAGTGACACTCGTTTCTACCCTGTGGACGGGAAGTGATGGGTACTACAGTAACCAAAAAAAAATCATACGGTCATTACAATAGACGAACTTTTTTCCTATATCTTTTTTATTATTTATTGGGTAAGAAGGTGGTAGGAACTCTCGGAAAAGTGGTATATCCTCATTATTCCAACTTGGATTGGGAGATGTTGGCTGTGTTTGTACCTCCGACTCCTCCTAAGCCGTATACAAAATTGTGAACAAACGGAAAATAAATAAATAATATTGTGGAAAATTTCAGATTACTACATACTACTTTCACCGTTTCTATGAGAACGCAAAAATATCTAACATTTAAGTTGGTCCGAAAAGGTACCCTGCCTATTTAGTCTCCTAGTCTACACCGTAATATTTCCGATTATAATTATGGTCAGTTCCGATTCTAGAAAAAAGGAGGCTCCGGTTTTTTTTTTCTTAAACAAAGTATACTTTTGGACGATTTTTGTAAAAAGTGAGACACTAGTGTCTATTCCGTACTTCCGACTGTTGGGCCTCGTCCTACCTAAAGATTGACAATGACTCAGTACTGTTCGTGTAGAGGTACTTTCTTAAATCGGTTTTTATTCTAAAAGCTGACGTCAGTTTAATAATAAAAACCGTTCTAGAAAGTAAAGGGAGACGGTTAGGGACTTTAGTTTCTTTCTTGCTTAGTCTCTCTTTGTAGACTCGGGGAGGACGACTCGGAGATTAAACATAATACGTCTTCACTGTCGGACGTCGTGTCGCCAGTGACCGTGGTCCATAGTCCCTTTGTGGGACTTTTGTGGATTCTTTTACACTTTGTCCTAAAACGGTCTAAGAGATCTACTCATTTTATGATCAATCTCAGCTGTGTCTGGACGGTTAAAGGACAGAGGTTAGTTCTCCACTTTGTGTAGACGTCGCGAACTCGACACCGCGACTATAGACTTCTCCCGCGGAACTCCTTTGTGAGGACCGTTAAACGACATAGGAGAGTTATTGTTTAATTATATCCTTATTTTAATCGTGTTTATTTACTATTACTATTAAGGAGGTAAGTAAATTCAAATCTGATCGGTAGTATTCGTTAAGTTAAAACTCACCTTTCGAACTATCTCCACTATGGAAACGTAATACCTTCAGGTATTGACACTCGATTACTCCCGTCCGTATTATACGACAAAAACAGAAAAAGTTGGTAGTACGGAGTCATAACCACAAAAATAAGGTGTTTTGTGTTGAAAGGAGGGCAACATATGGGGTTGAAAACAACAACAAAAACAGAAACCTTCGTAAATAAACGACGTAATTACATCATGACGTTTACATTTTACGGTTGAGAATCTACGTAAAGTAGCTACCCTGACTGAAAAATTGTGCAGTTGTATAACACTCACATTGACGACTTGTATTTTGTCTGGTCCAAAGATATGTACCGCTATTTCCTTCCCGGTTAATGACAAAATAGCAATATGTCTAAGCGTAACATTAAAGAGGAGGTCGTAAAATCGTTTGTCCTAATTTGAATGTAGACGTTCCTTTAACTCTTGTACAACGTATTACACCCGGAATTATGAAAAAACAAATGTGGTTTGTGTAACTCAAAAATATAATTCTACGCCTCTTTACTTCAACATTTAGAACTCTGTTACCTATTTGGTTTTACGCTTGTTTGTCTAGTGGCCAACCATTTTAGGTCTTTTACCATGAAAACGTAAAACAATCTTGTTGGAAAATCATGGCACTCGTCACAGAGACACGCCTGAAACATCACTTAATTATACGAAATAACAAACAACGCAGAATTAACAGAGTTAGAATTGTTTTAGTAAAATAGTCGTAAAAATACCAAAACGGAGATACAAGAAAAGTAAGTGCAATCTTCAATATAGAGTGAAAGTGAGGCGTTATTGACACGGAACTCCTTGCCAAAAAAATTCGTCCCCGAAATATATTTTGTAGTGTGTGGTATTTTGTACCTGCTTGTGCCTTTGTGACGGTTGACCAGTGATACCGTGGTTCGTCGTACAACCTGCACTCGGGTTTGTGTGTTATATACTCGGTTAACCACAGTACGCCTATTAAATGGAAAAGAACTTTAAGGGGTTCTCTCTTTGTGTATAGTGCAAAGAATTTTGTATATTAGGTAAGGGTCCTGAAAAGTTTCAGACTTTTCGTGTAAACTAAACTCTAAAATCAGACAAAAGGATAAAAGTAGACAGATTTTTTGTCCCGTTTTGCGTCAAAAATTTAAGGTGTTTTAAATCATTTTATACAAAGGTACGAGTCGTTTCGTGGGTTGGACAAAACCACGTGTATTTCTTGTGTATCAATACGTTGAGCATCAATAAATAAGAGAACAGAACAACGGTCGCACACCAACCGTCTTGTTACCGATACTTTGTGTTAGGTTCTCTTTATAAAAGTTCCTCATACCTTTACTACGTGCGGAGCCCGCGTGTGTGTGTGTCTCCGACATTTTGGGGGGTAAACAGGACAAAAATCGACGTATTTTTGTATACAAAAGGTATGGGGTGGTACAGTTTTATTAAATGTTCTTCATGTACTTTGTTATTTTGTTAATGTGACAATACAAACACGCCCAGCGGACATACTATTACCAGTTGTAGCAAAGTATTACTTATCCTTTAGACGTACACGTTCATCCGTCCGAATTTACGCACTTTTATCGTGTAGGAATTACACAACGGTCCTACAGACATGCAAATATAATGTGGACAACATAAGAGACCATGAAAGATAGTAGATACGTTTAATTTACGTCTCCGTCAAGCGAGTTTGGGGTAACAGTTGCGGTATAAATTGTGCATATACGTGGGGATTGTTGCAGTAGAAAATTCAACTGTAGCGACCGGTACATTAATGGGAAACCCTAAATGTTTGAGCACCCTCTATGAAACGTCAAGCTACCCCACAGCACTCCCAAAGATTATATCTGGCACCGCCACTGAGCCTGACTATTTGTGTTGGGGGGGGCCCGACCTTTTTTTTTCTCCAAAGGGGGGGCCTGACAGAAAAAGTTTGAGAACCACTGATGTAGACACAGACACAGGTCTGCAGTTAAATGTATTGAATTTATTTTTCAATTTCAGACAATCAATTTTTTCTCTTCCATATTATGCATACAAATAGATATCTATTAAGAAATCTTCTAAATTGGAACTGTATTGCAAGTTAGAAAAATTATGATGATTAAGTGTTAGTTCTACAGTTGTCAATGGTTTAATTTCCAAACAATATAAACACATTTGAAGTCAATCCTATCATGACATCAGAGGGTTTGGTATTAATTATCCCTCATGTTGATGGTATTTTTTTCAGATTTTCCATTTTTCCACTGATCTCAAAACACTCAAATCTTTTTTACCATTCTCATGGATTTTTTAGCGAATTAGAGTAAAATATTCAACTGGCTCTTGATGCTGCCTTAGGTTTCTGTACACGTCCCAATCCGAGCAATGGGCATCACCAGCAGCACTGATTTAGGGATAATTGTTCCATACAGTCGGCTCTGACTGCGGGTTATACAGACCAGTGGTTTAATATCTAATCAATCTGAATGAATTATGAGCTCCTGTCCGCTCTATTAGAAATACAGACTTGACCATTACATTTTTAATTAACCCCAAGTACAACATATTGGAGAGCCGTCCCAGATGTCGCCACGTATAACTCTGGCTAATAGAATGAAATGGCTTCACATATTTCACATACTAAATTTGAAATCATATTGGAAAGTGAATGTCTTTGGCCAGACTAGAGCAGAGTTTGTAGTACTTATCAAGTGATTAAGGCAATCTCTTTATTCGGTTCTAGTTTCCATGGAGACGTGGCTTGATTTGCGGGCACAATGTGTGTGTGTGTGTGTGTGTGTGTGTGTGTGTGTGTGTGTGTGTGTGTGTGTGTGTGTGTGTGTGTGTGTGTGTGTGTGTGTGTATACTTTGCAAAAAAGCCTGAAGAAGGAAAAAAATAGGTAAAACTAAATCCCAATTTATTTTTGTTGAGTAAGATACACCTCCTTTAATCTGAGACTTTAAGATTCCAGTAACCATGGCAACCTTAAATATATAAAGGAACAGATCCATGTTTAATGATAAAGGCAGCATGTTGACTATCAAAACAATGACTGTTTACTCCAACTATTTTATTTAAAACTGTATTTGATTGAAACTATGACATAATCTGAATCAGAAATGGTGACATACAGTGACTGGAAAAGCCAAGTGTGGTTTTACGGGATATGTAACGTAATGTAATGTGATAGAGGTCTTCAGTGCTATCCCACAAAAAAAATTGGAAAGCTGCAGGGCGGAGAGTTTTACCAGAGGCAAGTCTTGTTTGATGAATAATGCAGCCGTCTATGATCAACAAAGTTGCAGCCAGCCTCACAGCACATGTTTCTAATACTTAATGTTGAAATCCAGGGCTGGTTATGGTTTCCATTACTACTGTCAACAAACACCGTTAATTATCAGTTTGAGTTTTTTTCAAAGCTGTTGAAGTTGTATTGTATTAACTAGTGTAAGGGTTCCTATAGCAAAAAGTCATTAAGTGATACTCATATCCCTAAGGATTATTATGGTGTGGAGTAATAATATGGTTTGCAGCATTATAACCTGTATTTATACTAACGCACATTGAATATACTCATTTTACATATGTATGGTAGTCGATATGTTAGTACAATGTGCACATTCTTTATTTTAAAAAGGCCCTATTATGCTTTTTGGGGGTTTCCCTTTCCAGTAGAGTGCATGTAAATGGGCTGCTAAAGGCTGACATCCCAACTCTCTCTCCCACACACTCGCATAATTGGATCTCCTTTGTTTACTTCCGTAACATAGTGACATTATTATGTAAGGCTAGTGCTCCAACACACTGTACAAGATAGGCTGAGGGGCTGGACATTTCCAACAAGTCCCTAAACACTTGACCAATCACAACAGAGCCGGTAATCAGAAAAGACTGGGTTCTCGTTTCAGACAGAGTGAACAAAAGAGATTTTTGTTTTTTAAATGAAGCAATAGTTACAAAACCCATTATCCCCAAATAAAGTTTTATGATTCTGAAGTGTTGGTTCTAGCTTATTCAAGTTTTTTACAATCAAACTGCATTTTTGTCATTGAATGAAAGATCAGTTACCATAAAAAGTGAAGCGTGTTATGTTTTAAAAATGGTCACAACGATTTTCTCTCTCACTCTCACACTGTCCACGTGCACACATGCACCGACTTGGCAAAATAGATTGCGAGAGCAAGAGGGTTTAGGGACTGCCTGAGGAGAGACTGAATTTGCTTGATCCTAATTGCACTGTCCTGCTGGGGAGAAAATGTACATCATTATGGCCATTAGCTACTGTATAATCAGGACTGATTACGGCATGAGCATGCACATTGGCCAGCACATATCAACTAGCATGGCATTATGCACTGGAGCTGCCCAGCATGAACGCTTTCAAAGAGCCCTGTGTGTCTTTGTCCTCGTTACCCCGAGGCATCGCATTGTAAGGGTGTAGAAATGGTATAGTTTCATTTTCATAGGACGAAATGATTTATGGCGAGGAATGATTGGTTGATGGTTGCCATGTGTCACAGGTTAATGGCCATGTACTGTATGATGGATAGTCACAAAGCTGGGTCAAATTTCCAGAGCTAAGAATGCCTTTGAAGAGTGTGTCACTTTTACTTCTGTCCACGCTGATGGATACGACATTAAAACGTCTCTGTGGTAGCTTTTCGTTATTATGGTCAGGTGTTATCTTTTAAAATCACATGCCAGCTTTAGTCGCACAAGAAAGGCTCTAGTAATCCTCTGAGCGCATCCTTTACACTCTTGTCTCAGGGTACACACACTGCAGCAGGAAGTCATCTGCAGTTCACTCTGCAATTAACTCTGCAATTAATTGCTGATATCAGAAGAATACACAGTTCTAAAAAAATAAGGCCCAATGTGGAATTTGGAAGGCTATGGTTTGATTTGCTTTTATGGTGGCTTAGGCTGAAACGGTTCATGCATAATGGCTAACACTAAGCATTAGTATGCCATTACGTGTTCTTTTTCATATTGGGATGAGTATGCATTTGGCAGGAATATGTAATTATATATGCCTTGTGTGTTTGAATGTCTGTACAATAAGAGGGGTGTTATTGTATTATTTGTCCAGGCTGCCCATTAGTTATCCTTGACTTTCATATAAATGAATTTAGCCTTCAGCCCCCAAAGGAAGGCTGTTCAGTATGCATTGCATGCTACATTATGATTATACAAGTTGTGTACACGCACATGTCAAAGGTGTTGGTCAATTAGAGTGTGTTGTATCCCAGAGTGAACCCAGGTTTGATCCCCGAATCGAAGGGGTGAGATAGAAAAAGGATTGAATGCCACAGTCAGGGTCGCAATGCGAAAAAGATAATCAGGCTTCTTTGTCCATTGGAGGGAAAAATACTTTGAGACATAGCGATTTCTTTACAATTAGCTCAAGGTCTAGCCTTTTTTTTTTTTACGAGAAGAAGAACGTACAGTGTAAATTCATTTTGACAGAAAATACTTTGAGGCCTATGAACTATTTAAGAAATGACATGGAAGACACTGATCACAAAAAATCCAGCAGCCTCAAAGACAAGAGAAATGAAAGGCTAATTAGTTTGGTTCCAGCCTGGTCCAGGATAGAGAGCCCAGATGCTGTGCTGGGAACCGCGGTGTAATGATGATAGTTGGAGTGCAATTGCCCGTGTGGCCCTGAGACTCAGGAGTTTCAGAACGCGTGGGAGAAGCGGCGTCCATTTCTCCCCCACGACTTTCTTTCACCATCTGATATTTGACATAATGAGCAAAAGTATGTCTGTGTGTGTTCATTTGTGCATGTGTGTGTGGGCTAGTGCTTTTGTCGAGCGGAGATTAGGAAGGTGTTAATAAATGGGAAAAGTAAACTGAGCGCTCCGTCTGGTGCTAGGCACTGCTACTTCCGCTGTCAACAATCCCTAATCATTGGAGACAGGCCCTATTAAGGCAAACAGACTGAGTTGTCCGGCCCTCACCAGAGCCCCCCGTGAGTGCAAATCATTACTCTCTGCGTGTTAAATAAAGAGATAGTTTTGCCCACTCACTTGTCAGCACAGGCCATTAGCCACAGCGACATTATGTAATGCTATGACATTTAGGCTCGGGTGCAATGTAAAAGCAAACTTAAACTTGGGTAATTAGGAAAAAGAAAAATGTGGGGAAATGAAACGAAAATGATCCAGTAAGTGTATGTTTTTATATTGAATGGAACGAGAAGAACTAGCCCTTATATAGAACTAACCTTTAGCAATACATGTATTTCTGATACATTTGTGTTAAGGATCGGGTGGAGTTAAATTAAAAAGGTCAAATACTGTAGGATTCACAGATAGTATTTTATTGATCGGATAATGGTCAAGTAATCGTTTATTTATATTTACAATACATAAGGGGTATGGTGAGCTATAGAGCCTGATCCAATGTTTGTGTCAGGTTTGAGGAAAATAGGACTCAAGTGCAGTTTAAAAAAGGACTAAAAAAGGTAAGGTAACAAAAGGCGAGCTTTATTTATAAAAAGCCGAAGACAAGAAAAACAAGAAACTAATAAGCAAAACCGGGGAGCACGACAGACAGGAACAAACTTACAGGCGGGAACAGGCAGGAGACACGGACAAGCATAGACGACAGGTAGCAGGGACATGAAACGACGATGAACAGACATGGAGCACAGGGGGAAGACAAGACTGAATACACAGAAGGGTAATCACAGGACAAGACACAGCTGGGCAGGGGAGGCAGAAGCACAAGGGCAACAGATGAACACAATCAGAAACAATCAGACACACCAGGGAAACTAATGACAGGAAGGCAAACACAGGGAGTAGGATCAGATAAGACACAAGGAGGAAAACATTTCAAAACAAAAAGGTGGAAAATGAAAACATAAATCCAAAACCATGACAGTTTGGTTTAAACTGTTACCATGCTATTTCAATAAGCAGAGAGAACACACTGTACTATTTCCCTGATATTATTACATCGTGCTGTTTTGAAATTGGCAGAAGAGCTAGTTATAAGTATCCGATCTGGACCTGGTATTAAATTACTCGGAGCGGCAAAAAAACACAATTACAAAATCCCTGCTCACCTTGAATCATTGGTCGCCTACTTGGTTTCAATTAGTTTATGATAAAAAGCCGCTTTTGATGAGTGTCTTCTATGTATACGCTGGAATAGATGTCTTGATACTTCCCCTGCTCTCTGTACTCATTTGAATATGTTAGTGATTAAAATGCTGAGGCCATCTATTAAACAACATACATGTTTTAT
This sequence comes from Notothenia coriiceps, assembly GCF_000735185.1. Taxonomy (NCBI): domain Eukaryota; kingdom Metazoa; phylum Chordata; class Actinopteri; order Perciformes; family Nototheniidae; genus Notothenia; species Notothenia coriiceps. The sequence goes on along the minus strand of NW_011362911.1, from coordinate 314,614 downwards.
TGACTACAGGATCACCAAGGTTGTCTTAACATTCAGATGTAAGTGCTAGTGACAGCTGACGGCCTTGCTATGCATGTCATAGTTGAAAAGCATCTCGACCAATCTATAATGAAACCTTACTATGTCTTTGATGTTATGGGCTGGAGTGACCTTTAAGTGAAAATACAGTTGTAGTCAATCTGTCAGGAATGGTGTGTTTTCTTACAGCAGAATATCACACTATTTTGAAAATGTACAGAACAGAGAGAGTGCGATAACAAGAGGCTGAGCCAGTTTTGATTGCTTTCCCGAACTTTTGGTTAAACACGGATTTAAAGATCTAGTAATCAGGCAGGCAGGCTGTATCACACATACCCCTCACTGCTTCACAGCATACTGCCGACGGCATGCAATTGTGCAAAAAGAAAGGCTGAAAGCTAAATGAAAACAACATTTCTCCGGCGTCTGTGATTTAATAATCAAGGAAAAATATGGAGCTGACAAATTCTTCTCAGTCACAACAATTACCATTACACCAGAGTCAGAGACAGTTTGAAATGTTGTTGTTTATATTTTTCATTCACAACTAAACTGTAGTTTTGTATATGATATGACATTTTTGAATCTTTTTAAACCTCACTCATTCAGAAATATTTGTTAATGGTAAAACACACTACTGTGGAAAGTGAAAATGTAATCAATATAAATTGGAGGTATTATTGGTTGTAAATATCATTGCTTTTAGTTTAACAAGGTATCATTTGTCGGTTGTAGGTGCCTCACTATTGACATTGTGGCTAAAGTTAAAATACAAATTAATATACATTTGATTAAATCCTTATGATCGATGACTTGTATTTCCAAAGGATCAGGATGGGTTTGTGTCCGACGTCAATACCAGATTAAGTCAGTTTTTCCCTCTCTTGGTCAAGTCTTCCATTTAATCTAGAGAGCTTTTACTTAAGGCAAATGTGTGCTGTTGAATGTGAGAGCTTATTGGTTTGTGTGTAAGTGGATTTGGCGGCGACGATGACCGAAGCTCAGCACCACAGACCTCTCAGACAACACGTTTGAGGCAGAGACAGACGGCGCTGACCGCCAGTCAACTTAAAAGCCATTAAAAGCAAACAGCGCGGTGAGAGATGCAGGGAGAATATTGACTTGTACTTTACTCAGGGGATGGCAGAGCAGAAGAAAAAAAAACAAGAAGGATCTCAAAGAAAGATGAAGAGTGGAGACATGGCTTGTTTCCACCACCTGAAAGACATGGGCCTGCAAGACAAGACTTTTGGATAACAACATAGAAATGATACTCTCTCCTCTGAGACAAGTGCCAGCAACCTGTAAAACTCAAAGTCATTACAGGTTGTGGTAACAGAAGGGTTTGGTGTTTCATTACTGAGAGACTTTACTGTCCCACACCATATCTGCTCTTGTCACACAGTCCATTCATCATATCCTCTCATGTTGGCTTTGTGGGATAAGCAATTTAGGAGGACAAAAAGGGCAGCCTGTGTTAATTCTGCAAAGCTCCAAACTTTTAATTAGGACAAGCCACGAAACAACAACAACATTAACAATAGAATACAAAACAATAAAAGGGTAATTATCGTGAAGCCATACTCTGGCTGCCAAGAACACCATAAAACTAATTACCGATGTCTGACAGCAGATGGTTTGGGGGTGGCAACTAAAACTAGGAAGGGATATGTACATCAGAGGATGTGCTTTTGCACACATGTAAAAAGAAGGTGTTAATACCAAACAGAGCTTGTAGTTTTCCTTAGTCTATGTCATTTTTACAGCAACAGTGTATTTGTTGAGGGACAGACAAGTAGTATGATTAACAGATTCTCCTTCAAATGCAATTAAGGCAACAAGCTGGAAGGATGTTCAGCAGTACATACAAGAGGCGCTTTGTGATTCTGTGGTTGGATATCTAATCTCCAATCCAAATAACAAGGGTTTCTTTAAAGGACGGGACACTCGTGAACTTCTGACTTCACTAACTGTTCTTGACCAGCACATTTTTAATTGCCTTCAGATGTTATGAAAAAGTAGCCATCACTGTGTGCAGACCAGGCAGCTTCGGTTCAAGCAGAGGTAAGGAGTTGAGGAAAGGTCACCTAATTAAATAGAAGAACAAGCAAACATGGCCCAGTCAAAGCAAATAGCCCGGGAGTGATTTCCAGTTGACATAAAACAGTTTGATGAACACTATGTCAAACTATTAAGCCGTGTCCTGGTCACCCATGCAGCTCAAACTCTGCTGTAATGGAGAAATATATTTGTGTATGTCAGAGTAAACAAACGGCACATTGGCAGGTCTGCAGACACTCTAACAAAGCTAGTGTTTCATACAGTTTGACGCTGTGAGACTTTATACTTCTTGCTTTTAAACGTCTGACTTTGTTCCTTATATGGCCATGCCTGCAGATTGAAACGGGGCCCTCCTTATTGAATTTCAGGACTGATAGCTCAGACCGATTTAAAAGGCTGAACCTGGAACATGTTGAGGACACCACTTTATATTCCTGAAAGCATGGTGGCGGCATTCCAAAAGCACTGGAATAAATGTAATTAACAATTATGGTCTGCCCTGCTTGACATCTCATTATTAGAGCTTTCCTGATGTCCTTCGCTTCTACTGCCTGCATCTTCTTCTCTCTGCCAGGGAAATGTTTTTAGTCAGTCAAACACACACAATGACAGCCGAGGGCTGAGACGGACAGGAGTCTAAGGGAATGCTTGCGTTTAAGTACATTTTTGGCTTGCACTTCAAAACCCGGGGTTGAAAGAACTTCCAGCAAACAAGTGGATTAGAAAATCCATTTGTAAGCCTTGACACTGTGCTGCCTGCTGATATTCTGACATAAAGAGAGTAGGTGGGTATGTGGTATGCACACATGAAACACACTGTCAAACATGACTGTCTGCGGCTAACCATTAGACCCAGGTGAGGTGGCTGATGGATGATATCTGTGTCTGCCTGAAATCGTTCCCATCCAGTTGAGTCCGGAGCGTGACTGGATGGGGTCTTGTAGAACTTCTCAAAGTCAAAGAGTGAGATGACTTTCTAAACTAGCTCACCGCTGAGCAGGGTGACAGCAACATCGCTTTTATTTCTGGAATGGCTTGAAGTGCTTCCTTAACCTAATGATATTCCTACATTTTACATATCAAACACGTTCAGAGAGAAAAATTGGTTCCAAGCAATGCGATATGTACATGCAAAACATGTCTTCGCTCTTAGTTTATATATTTAGCTTATTCATGTCTCTTTTCATATACCAGTCAAAAATGTGATGCAATAAGACTAACTGAAGGACACGGTACGGTATATAAACAGTATATACATTGAAATGCTATAAGGCGATCTACCTGAGGTATCTGCGGGCAAAGAATAACCCTGTCACTAAACTTCATATCAGGCGAACATTACTCAGTCATCCAACATGTGCATCAAAGAAAAAATATGCATGACTGCAGATGAAACTCTTCAAAAGGAGTTTTAAGCACACTGAGTTGACAGAAAGCAGTTCTAACAGAGTCATACAGAAGGCTCTTCTCTGCACTACAGACAAGCACACTCTTTGATTTCAGGGCAACTCCACTTAAAAACTAAATAATTCAGAATGTTTTGAAACGATGTGCAGCTTAAGTTTGAAAAAGAACTGGGCATTCAAAAGCCGCCACAAAACACGGTGTACATAACGATTAAAGAGCTGTTAACGAAACAAGAGATTGCTGGTTGATAATAGCCCAGCATTCTGGCTAAAAAACGCTTGACTGTTGTTTCAGAGTTGAAACAGATGATCACTCAACATCCTGGTTTTTAGGTGAAGTGCTCAATGCACTAGAGAAATGTATAATTCACAACCTATTCAACTTACTAATGAATAATTAAAATATTTGCATGTGTATACGTCATTAAATCACGGAGCCTGTTTCTTTTACCATGCATTATTGCTGTGATATTTCTGTACTGTGTAATCACCTTTTACATCAAGTCGCATTTATTGTCATATGCACAGTTAAAAGCGAGTTTACCTGAACAATGAATATCTTAAATCTGCCTTCCACTCAAAACAAGGACAAAAACTGTATAAAGGAATAAATGCTAGAACATGTAAATCACTTGGATATACATACAAAAAGAGAGATCTGGATACAACTAGATATGGGTTTAGAAATAGATAGTTTTGTAGAGCTCACCCAGATATTTTCTTACAAACGCACAAAGGTCTCCGTGGGTCTAAGTCTTCATTTTGATCAGATTGAAGCATTTAATTTAATTATTAAAAGTACCAAGTATAAGTACAAAAAGTACAAAATCCTGTGAGAGACACAACTTTACAAATATTTAACTCAAAAAGCCTTACATTCTCCATGTATACTCGACCAAGTTTATCAGATTGTATTAACCTTAGTATGTCAAACTTCTGCTTTACTTTTATACTACAAAAGATCCACCGCTGAATACAGTCCATGCTATGTTATTTGACTCAGATATCATGCTGCAAAACTATTTTTGTAATGCATCATCTTTACACCATTCTGCTGTACCGTATCAATGTTTACAGCTTGTCTGGATGTTAGACGGGTGGCGAGTTATGCCCAGATAAGTAGGGTAGGAGTATTTTTCTCCCGCTGCCATAGAAATCGACGCTAAGGGAGAAAAAGAAGATACACTTAGGAGAGATCAATACCAGCTCGGACCAAAGTAAAATGGATGATACGACTGACCCGCTGAACTTGTTGGAGCAAAAAGTCATCAGACCATTAACAGAGCATTCATGCAAGAAGCTCACAGCAGCAGGGATAGAAAGGACAGACCTTCAGCAGCAGCTTTTGAGGACACACAATATACAGTACACTTAGAGCCAGCTAATCACACTGACCCCTTTGTATCATTTCATATTGAAATGTGCTTGCAAATATATTATATATCATTGAATTAGAAGGCGCATTTATTGAACAATATCATTGTAAATTGTATTTCTGGAGCAAATAGCAAAGAGCTTGCCAATGTGTACCACTATTTCTGTATCGTGATATTCTAGATTCAAAGATTTTAATGTCATATGCACATAAGCTACATTGTAGAAAGGGCAATGAAAATCGTATGACCCGAGCTCCTCCAACGATGCAACATATATAATAAAATACAAAAATAGAAGTAAAAGATAGTGNAACTCTGAATAATCTCTGAATAATCTCTGAATGATCTCCAAATTAACTCTGAATAATCTCTGAATAATCTCTGAATGATCTCCAAATTAACTCTGAATAATCTCTGAATAATCTCTGAATAATCTCTGAATGATCTCTGAATGATCTCCAAATTAACTCTGAATAATCTCTGAATAATCTCTGAATGATCTCTGAATAATCTCTGAATGATCTCTGAATAATCTCTGAATGATCTCTGAATAATCTCTGAATAGTCTCTGAATGATCTCTGAATTGCTCTGGAAGGGCAGGTGGCAGTAAGTGATTCTGCAGGAGGAAACACAGCTCAGTATCTCTGAATGATCTCTGAATGATCTCTGAATAATCTCTGAGTAATCTCTGAATAATCTCTGAATAATCTCTGAATTATCTCTGAATTAACTCTGAATAATCTCTGAATAATCTCTGAATAATCTCTGAATGATCTCTGAATGATCTCTGAATGATCTCCAAATTAACTCTGAATAATCTCTGAATAATCTCTGAATGATCTCTGAATGATCTCCAAATTAACTCTGAATAATCTCTGAATAATCTCTGAATAATCTCTGAATTAACTCTGAATAATCTCTGAATAATCTCTGAATAATCTCTGAATAATCTCTGAATAATCTCTGAATAATCTCCGAATAATCTCCGAATAATCTCTGAATAATCTCTGAATTAACTCTGAATGATCTCTGAATTAACTCCGAATAATCTCCGAATAATCTCCGAATAATCTCTGAATAATCTCTTAGATATCTCTCAAATATCTCAGAATAATCTCTTATCTCTAAGTGATGGTACCTCTCCCTGCTGAATTTGAGTGAGTGCAGCACAGCAGGGATCTTCTGCCTCAGGTTCCAGAGGTGGATGCTGTCGTCAGCCAACGCACTCACCAGCGCCCCCTGTGGTGAGGAGGGGGAGAAACACAGGGGAGGTTAGAGGGTGTGTGGCTTTAATAGGGGAAGGGCTGTTTTAGCATGTGGGTCAGGTGATGCTGGTTCTTCAGTGTGCGCTCACTGGAGAGCAGTCCGGTGATTCACAGCCGAACTGAAGAAGCTGAACTCAAATTCATTTCCAGCTGACATCTTGTGTCTGTTAGTGTTTTCTGACAGGAGATCAAACACACATCACCTTTAAGGGAAGTTTAAATGTTGTTCGAGTTTTCTGTTTGACTAAAGCTTTATAAAGTGTTAGTATAGTTTATGGCTCTAGGTTTGATACAAATGTTAAAAAAAAATCACAAATTAGACTTTGTTAGAATTTTCGTTTTTTTATACATTTTTATTTTTCTTACAGATTTGACTTTTTAATTAAAAAATTATGTTTTTTACACAAATTGTACTTTTTTGTTACAAAATGTACTTATTTATACAAATTAAACTTTTTTTGAAAATGTTTATTTCATATCTACATTATTGTCATACATTTCAATTTTTGTTACAAATTCAATTTTTTGTTTCAAATTTTATTCTTTTTGTTACAAATGTACTTTTAGTCAAATTTTTATTTTTCAATTTCTAATTTCTTTCTCTACTTTTTCAAATTATTAGGAGCAATTTTGTTTAAATGTAGAGCCTTAGCTAAGATACTAAGGCTCCGTTTACACGGAGACTAAACGGGTGTTATCCGCTACAGTGCTCTATCGTATGGACGGTCCGTTCACACGAGGCCGTAACGGAGCCGCAGAAACGGAGCCCTCAAACGATAACGGGTCCCAAGGTGGGAAGGTCTGCGGACGGAACGCTCCGGGGGCCTAACGGGTCCGTGTGTACTTCCTATACGATCATTTCCTGATAACGATGACGCCATAGCCCCGCCTCTCCCCACCCCTGCTGCTCACTGCTGTAGCATGGTCATTAGCTACCGACCATGCTACAGAGGTTAGTGCAAAATCTACAGCTCCTCGACCACAACCATCAGCAACAAGTGGACATGGAGAACTACATGTTGCTAAATCCACGCGGGGCATAAACAGAAGGGCAACCATGGCAACCATGCTCGGTGGGTCTTCTTCGCTGCTTTTGGTGTATTTTGTGGCGTGAGTACAGCGCCACTTACAGGCCCAACATTTTTGATATTGAATTCGTTTCGTTCTCCGTTTCGTCTCCGTGTAAACGGAGCCTAAATGTGTGAGACTAACTTTTGCACCAGTTGCAAAGTAAGCAGTTGCAGTATAAACACATTTTACTTTTTTACACAAATGTTACAAATTGTACTTTTTTTAAATGTAGGCCTATTAGCTGAGATACTTATTGTGTTACAGTTGCAAAGTAAGACGGTAGCAGTACAAACAGCTTCGTCAGTGGGCAGACCTGAAGGCGTGTGAAAACATTCAGGAAACCCAAACAAGCAGGAACAGGAAACACAAACCTCGTTGATCAGGAACTGCAGCTGAATCACCGCCGCGCCGCTCTCATGCTGACAGTAACACTCCACGCCTGCACGGCCAAAACTGGGACGGGAGTCAAGGAAAACTGGAGCAGCAGTTCAAAAGTGGGAAGAGCAGTCACACAGAATGCAGATCAACTCGTGCATTGGTGTCAGGTTTCAGGATCATTTCTACATTCATTCTGAGGGTTTCTAAACAGAAACTCTCTCTAAACTCTTTGCTCTTTATTCCAAATGTTAGCTGGCGTTCCCACGTATCATTTGCATCCCTGAAGAGTCCTGACACATATCAAACTGGTTATAAACACAAGCAGAGGGAGCAGACGTGTTTATTGGTGCGTCAGCAGGATGATGATTATCTCTCACCTTCAGATCAGGTCAACCTGCAGCTGACTCAAATCAAACCAGAGCTGCATCAAACAGCAGACCAGTCTACTTGATGATTGGTTGACAGCTTGAGTCTTCCTGCAGAAATGTCTCTTTGATTTATATCGTATTCAAACGAATATATCTTTGAGCTTTGGATTGACGTAACAAGACATTTAAAGACCTTTTTGAACCGTTCTCCAACATGTTGTGCAAACAGTCATTTCATTCATCTATAGATCTGTGCATTCAAAAACAACCGGGACAACAGTTGAGGGAAAATGTGCATTACGTCCAACAGCCTTTAACGCACATGGAACCAGGAAATGTGCGTATATTTAGGATTGGCTGGCGCACTGAAGAGTGCTCATGGTAACCATCCATATGAGCCGTTTAGGACACGGCGAGTGTGTGTGCACTAAGGGAGGACTCTATGACTGCATGTGACGGACACAGAGGGACCGCAATGCATCCCACAGATCTCACTCTCTCTCACACACACACACACACACACACACACACACACACACACACACACACTTAACGCCTCACACTCTCAGTGACCTCTTTGCTGTGTGTGTGTGTGTGCACTAAGGGAGGACTCTATGACTGCATGTGACGGACACAGAGGGACTGCAATGCACACACACACACACACACACACACTCTCAGACTTAACACCTCACACTCTCAGTGACCTCTTTGCTGTGTGTGTGTGTGTGTGTGTGTGTGTGTGTGTGTGTGTGTGTGTGTGTGTGTGTGTGTGTGTGTGTCACATATTAAAATCTCCTGTCTGCAGAGCAGGAATGCCAGTCTGATGTTAATAAGTGACTCTGGAGGAAGTCAGAGTGCTGACCTGAGGAGAACTCACTAACAGAATGTGTGTGTTTATTGAATTGCTATCAAAGTGAATAAATGTGGGTTTTGGACTGAAAACAAAAAGCTGCAGGGATGTGGTGTTTCTGTGTTGGAAGGCAGCATCTCCCTGGTCCAATGAGATTCCTCCGTGAGAGTTCGGTTTATTGCAGAGAGTAATCATCTCTGTGGTGTTTTCGTTACACATTTTTACTTTTTGTTACAATTTTACTTTTTTTATCCACATTTTAGACGTTTAGTTCAGCGGATCATCTCCAACGCCACTTTATGATTTTTCCTTCTGCAGATAATCAAACATGGTGAGTTTGCAGCCCTCAGTGTGTATGCAGGTTAGGGCTGAACGATTGATTTTAAATCGAAATCGCAATTTGAAATGATGCAATTATCAAATCACAAAGCCTGAGATTTCTTTATTTATTTTTAATTATTATTTGTTTAGTTCTTCTTGTGTGTCAGTCATCCACACCAATCAGAAGTGCTGTGCTCCACATGCACCAGTCATTGTTAACCAATCAGAAGTGGCCCATGATAGAAGGTGATAGACAGATTGATCCAATCACCTGCCATGTATCTTTGAAAGTGCCTGCCCTTTCCAAATGGCTTCCAGTGGAGCTTTAGATGGTTTGGTGAAACAAACCATCTGAGTCAGGTTAGTAATGCTCCATCACATGTTTCTATTACAGGGTGAGTCTTAAACTGAAGCTTGACTTTAAAGCAACCCAACGGAAGTTTCATGGAAGTTTAGTTCTTTCACTCGTAGCTCGGGCTGCGGGGGTGCTAGAGACGGGAGCACGTTGATGCGACCTTCCTAGCCGGAGATATGGCCGCATTTTACAATAAACTTCCGTTGGGTCGCTTAAAAACAAATATCACAAATCGAAACACAATATCTGTCAGAAAAATCGCAATTAGATTATTTCCCCAAATCGTGCAGCCCTAATGTAGGTGGGTGTGGGTGGGTGTGTGTGTGTAGGTGTGTGTGTAGGTGTGTGTGTAGGTGTGTGTTTAGGTGTGTGTGCAGGTGTGTGTGCAGGTGTGTGTGTGCAGGTGTGTGTGTAGGTGTGTGTGTGTAGGTGTGTAGGTGTGTGTGTGTGTAGGTGTGTGTGTATGTGTGTGTGTAGGTGTGTGTGCAGGTGTGTGTGCAGGTGTGTGTGTAGGTGTGTGTGCAGGTGTGTGTGTGCAGGTGTGTGTGTATGTGTGTGTGTGTAGGTGTGTAGGTGTGTGTGTGCAGGTGTGTGTTTAGGTGTGTGTGCAGGTGTGTGTGCAGGTGTGTGTGCAGGTGTGTGTGCAGGTGTGTGTGTGTAGGTGTGTGTGTGCGCAGGTGTGTGTGTAGGTGTGTGTATGCAGGTGTGTGTGTAGGTGTGTGTGTAGGTGAGTGTGGGTGTGTGTGTGTGTAGGTGTGNAAGTTGAATCTTTAATCTTCTTCAATGTAGTCAAACATTTAGATGTACATTTTGGGGTTGGGATTAAATCAGTGTAAAGTTCTTCCCACCCCTTTTCGGATGTGTAATTAGGTAGATCATTTGTTTATATAGCATTTGTAAGTCAATAATATGTTTGTTTATCAATTTGATTCTGCTTAAGTTTGTACAGTATCATAATTCTCTTGTTTCATTTAATTTTTTTTAATTATTGTTTTACACGTTCGAAATCAAATCAAATTATCCTGGACAAAGTCCCAGGGCGCCGTACATAATGGCAGCCCACTGCTCCTAACACTAGGATGGGTCAAATGCTGAGAAACCGTTTTATTACACCGCACCTGTACTACATAATGACAATAAATTGAATCTTAATCTCAATCTTAATTATGACAATCATTAATGTTCTCTAAATGGCCCAGAAATATTCGGAAATCACTTTAGCTTATGTTTTGTTTTTATATTGGAGATAGGACTTGGACCTTTATAACAAACAATGTTTAACATGCTCACATCCAAACTTGACCCTGGCCTCCTTGCTGATGACGGTGCCGTAGATGTTCCTGGCGACGCAGATGTACGTCCCGGCGTGTTTGCTCTGTCTGGGGTTGGTGACCACCAGGTTCCCCCCCACCAGGCTGTAGTGCTCGTCCGGCTGCTCCATCAGCTTGATCTCCCAGCTATCACGGCGCCACCTAGCAGCAGGCGGGGAGAAAGGTTGAGATACTTAAGTAAAATTGCAATACTACGATGTAAAAACACTTTGCTAGATGTCACAGTCTCAAAACAGTTGCCTAAGTGAAAGTGCACAGCATAGCTTTTTAGCTTCAAGAATCAAAGGTAAAAGTACTTTTTTTTAAATATACAATTACAGAATAAGAAAAGGACAGAAACATACTGTAATGCTCACTTTCAGTTTTCTATTTTAAACATCCCACCCCCATCCACCCTGCCTCGACCTCAGGTAAGAAACAAAATTAAGCACACAAAACAAAAATAATTCTAAATAAATTGTTAATAATAATAAGGGAAAACTTTAAGCAATAATATTCTTACAATAAGAATAATATGAACCAAAAGGACTCAGTCATCTGATCTGTTAGGCATAATATCCAGAGTGTCTATGAAAGTCTATTAAAGTTCTGGGTACAAGTATTCTTTATGCAAAATGAACAAATGTTACAAATTGTTGGGAGCTTTTAAATGTTGTCACGGTATTTTATGAGAAATCTTATTTTCATTTTTATGATCAGATAATTTTTACATTTTAAATGTGCGATGGCTGACTTCATATATGGTGGCCATGACAACAGTTAGAGTTAGTGCTGTAAAAGGTACAATATTTCCATATGAAATATTGTAGTGTATAAGTATAACGTTGGAGAAAACGGACGTTCTTAAAATGCATAGAAATTCTACTTGATTGAATGTATTTTGGGTGATCCAAGATAATTGTCCAAAAGACATTGACCCACATGTGTCATACCCAGTACTTGTGGTATAAACACTGTTAATCCTGTATGTTCAGTAAATATTCTTCATTGTGTTTAACCTGTATGAAGCAGGGGGGTTTGCTCGGGCCCTGCAGTTCATGGAGATCCTGCCGTCAGGAGAGTCCTCAGAGTACACCACATCCACCGGCTCCTCCTCAAAGATGGGGCCGTATCCAGTAGCATCATCTGACAAAGTGTACATAACAAATGAGCTGACACTCTGATTTAAAAGTCACCCTGAAACGTATGTGCAATTACTCCGCGAAACTCACCTCCGTAAATTCTAGGCTCGTTAAAAAGTACCGCCACTGCAAAGCAAGAGATAAAGAAGTCACGTCAGCAAACCAACACTTGCTCTGTGGCACGAATAAAGGTATTCTGATTCTGATTCTTAAGGGGGGGTTTATTTTCCTACCTGTGAGGGAGACTGATGAGGAGAGAGCCAGGAGTAGAACAGCAGCAGCGGCAGCCATGACGGTCAACAACCAGACTTAATGCAGCAGCGTGATTTAGGGGGATGAGCAGAGGGACGCAAAGAAGAAGAAGATGGACAGGGCATGAACTGGAGAGGCCTGAGGAGACACAAAGAACATATTTTAAGCTGTCAGAAACAATCTATCATGAAAACACTCTGAGATATAACACCACACTGATGACTGTGCAGGATTTTCCACACCAGAAACACTGCAGATGGAATCTTCCCTGCTGCATATAAAAAATGTTCATGTGAGTGACTCAGCAGAATACTGCACAAGCACATGCAGAGACACAAAGGCCTGTGTGTGTGTGTGTGTGTGTGTGTGTGTGTGTGTGTGTGTGTGTGTGTGTGTGTGTGTGTGTGTGTGTGTGTGTGTGTGTACAACACGCAGGGGAACACTGCAGTACGTAGACAGCTCCTGCTCCTGCGTCACACATGCTTACACATCACTTCTGCAGGATGGAATAGCAGCGCTGCTGAGAGCGACTGGAGTGTTTCAGTCTCTCTGTCAGACAGCGGCACATGGGAGAGATATTTAGAGACATAGGAGGTAGGGGGAGGAATATGGAGGTAGAAAGCAGGATGATCCACATGTGTAGGAGCTTAACATGTGGGGGGAAAAACGTGGTGCCATCAATTAAATCCATCTATCCATCCATCCATCCATCTTCTCCCGCTTATCCGTGGTCGGGTCGCGGAGGCAGCAGTTCAAGCAGAGAGCCCCAAACTTTCCTTTCCCTGGCCACATCAACCAGCTCTGACTGGGGGATCCCAAGGCGCTCCCAGGCCAGCGAAGAGATATAATCCCTCCACCTGGAGGTCTCCTCCCAGCTGGACGTGCCAGCTGGGAGGAGACCGATCAAATACAGTGCAGTCTAAATTATGCATGCACAGATCCAGCAGGAAGGGCAGAGGTATGGACTCGAGTCACATTTGACAACAACTTCACCTAGACTCGAAGCTTTAAAAAATAACCCCTTCCCCCATCCTAAATATTATATCGTATGTCATTTTTTAAGTATAGCACAAATCAATTAATTTCCCTCCACTTCCTGATTCAACTACTGTTAAAACTATTGTGTTGAATTAAGTCAACTATATTGAATAAACTAACATCAGCTGTTTAAGGGATCCAAAAAAGATCATTTGGTGTATTTTACAATAACAATGTTCCCTATGATACACAAGCTACATGTATGTTTGGTGTAATTTTACAATAGCATTTTGCCTCTATTTAAGTACATTTCATCACAAAGTGCCTCACAAAATAGTCAGTTTTGACTTTGATAGAATTCTGATTAATTGAACTTGGGACTAAACCTTTGCGCTTAACATTCAGCTTAAAGCTCAGCCTTCATCTGAAAATAATCTTCCAACAAAGTCAGAGGTTAAGGTTGATCATAGACACTGAAGAGAGAAAAACAGCTTCACTTTGGGCCATTATTATTATTATATTAAAGAAAAAAAACATACTTGTGAAAAGCTGTGTTTCTTTCTTTCTTTATTAGGATCCCCATTGGCACTGGCATTAGCATTGGCTATTCTTTCTGGGGTCCGCACACACACAGTCAAACATACATAAAACAAAAAAACAGCTACTGTAATAATTTCATGTATTCCTACAGTACAATCAGTTGTACATACAGACACAGTTCAATTATACTTTATGAATGAATGAATTCCAGCTAACCATGGCTCCTTGAGCTAAATGTTAGCATCAAGTTCAAGAAAAAGGAAGTTGTTGAGCTAACCATTGTTAGCATCTACAGTAGCCTGTGTATCCCACATTAGTTAGCTTTGGTAGACACCCTCACAGTTGCTGAGTCATTGAGGATGTGAGAAACAGAATGAGAAGGCACAGACAGTTTTCCCATGAGCCTCAGCTGCCATGTCTGCCTCAACCAGAGAGTACCAAATGTACACACATCCACACACACTGCAGCACTGACTCCTAAAGTGATGACTCGACACTAATATGATACCGTGAGACAGTATTGCAGGTGAAATATATTTTAAATATCAATCGGGCAAATTACACTTTTATATACAGCTTTTGCTTCTTAGATTAACGCCACAGCAATCTGTTCCACCACTAACTCTAATCAATTGATCAGAGTGTGTTTTCATGCGTTTCCCCGGAGATAATCCCATCACAGATCCTCTTTGGACAGACGGACAGACTGGACAAATGTAGGTCAGCTCATGTATTAAGCAGTGTCTCAGTGACCGCCTGAACAACAATGTTATGAGGGTTTGATGGCCGCACTCAAAATCACATTCAAAGTCATGTTTGGAATCAACAAAAGCACCCCAGGCATTTTAAATCTGAGTTTTCCAGGTTTGGGGCTAGTTGTATTGAAGTGGTGAAAAGCTTAAATATGTCATTATAGAAGCACTGCTGAAGATGTGATGGGAGACATTTCCTCTGATGCAGCCATGACAGTTTGATTAATCTTTTTGACGTTTAAAAAAAGGAGGGGGGTGGCTATATTATTTTTGGACTCCAATACATGTTGCATTGTTTCTGTTATGATCCATAGGACAGGGGGAAGACACGTTATATAGTCATAAAACATCTTATGCATCTACATCATCATTTGCAGTTTCAATAATATCTGCCTTAATTATCTTTTATAACTCAATAGCGGCAGCTTTTATGCAAACACAGTACAGGAAACAATATTTCAACAGATTTTTAAGGGAGTTGCTCCCTCGCCCTTGAAGGACAGTTTGCCCTTTACCAAAGACACATGCATTATCCAGCATCTCTCTGCGCCCTTGACGCATGCAGAGTGTAGACACTTTCACCTTGCCTGATAAATAAACATACATTTGGCAAGCGAAAGCAACCTCTGATCAAACAGCGCAGTCATTCGGCCTGTACAAGTATCTGCGCAGCTGCTTAAATCACTTCAGCCTAATGGCGAGTGAGCGGCACCGGTGATGCTCTGCTCTGCATTGCGGTACTCCTGAGCCGGTCCATGTCACCCCTCACATCCCACTTTATCCCCACTCAGCCCGGACACGAGAGCCAGTTTTAGGTCATGCACGCACTCTCGCATGTGGTGTTGCGTTTCCTTACCTTTAAGGCAGAATGGGAAATCTCAGTTCTCGGTCTTATGGCACACCTGGATCCCGAACCGCAGCCCACCCGCCGGAGCTGTCCCGTTCAGATCGAACTTTTCTATTGGAGGAAGGCTGCTGAGTGACAGCTCTGTGTGGCAGCGAGAGCGAGGCTGTGATTGGTCTACTGCGGAGAGGAGGGAGGATGTGAGGGATGCGGGCATCATGCTGCTGCGCAGGCATGCAATAAATCCTCTCATGGAAAACCATTTAGGTTCAATGTGCACATCATAGAATATTATTGGATTGCTTTAATACCACAACAGGAAGTGCTAGTCTTTGCACACTCAACATAACTAAATAAGGCATAAGAGTATGCTTCGGAAAAATATAAAAGTAGATTTGAATATATTATCACTATTTTGTTGCACGCAAATACCAAATGTAACATATTCCTCCTAAAAACTGGCCAATCACATTTAAGTCACAGTAACAGAATGTTATTTTTGTATTATTATGACTATTAGCCTATTTCTTCTTCTTTTGGTTAAGTAAGTATCTAACCCCTTAATTTGAGTACCTGTAAATTGACTACTGTTTTTTTTTAAGGATGAAAATACCAGAGAAAAGGATGCTTCATGGAAACCATATTTCACTCCCCACCGCGTGCATGTGCATCATAAATCACCTCCAGACCAATTTATTATTTATGACACATTCAACACCAGTAATATCAGTGACTGCCTTTTCCCCATAGCAGCCACATTGTGAAGAAGAAGAAGAGGAAGAAGAAGGAAGAAGAAGAAGAAGAATAATCAAATTCACACTTTTGTTAATAATGCAATTTAATAATTATTTGAATCATTCGCTTTGATTTACAATCCTTAACTGTCTTATTTCCAATGTATTAAGATCATGGATGAATAATTATTTGCTTGAAAAACTATATAAGTATGTTGCAAATAACAGACGTGTTTGCAAATGTTATTGGTCGTACTTTTGGAAGTAAACCACACTGTAATGGTGTAAAGCTATATTCTGTTTGACAACGGAAGACATGCACCCACACGCCAGACCTAGATTAATCCAGGGATTCATTTTCGCTGGTTTATCTGTTTTTTTTTTCTCCAGATAAAATCACTCAAGCATCATTCTCACTTTTGTGCACTAGGAGGTGCTACACACACACACTTGTACATGTTGTGCTGCATGCATGACCCTAAGAGAAAAGCAGATTTGAAATCCTGAAACCAACATTTATTTCATTTTTTTTAGAGTTCATTTAAAATACAAAATATGTTGCAATATTATACTGTTGAGTAAACCATTTCGACAGCCTTTCATGCTTCTCATGTAGCTTCAACATTAACCAGAATGTCATATCATATCATATACTGTATATCCTACTGTATGTCCACCAGTCACTAGAACATTGTTTCGAACACTCCAATGTGCCGGTCCGCATACACGTCCTCCCTCATATCACAGTTTTGTTTTTTGTTTTTTTAAATGCACACTCTTAAAAAGGATGTTGTGTGATTTGGAACGACAGTTTTCCAGCATCGTAAACTAGATGCTCAGATGTGTTTCGAAATGTCACATCCTGTTTAAGCGAGTGCCTTTTTATAAAAAATACAGAAAAGGTGCATGAACTGTCTGAGACAGAAACAATACAGGTGCCACAATAGCTCAGTCACAAGTTAAATAATCTCCTTTTGATACCTGATAGGCTAAACATTTGCAAATTCACCTGACAAGTTCAAATAAAAGTGAAGAAACTAAAAGAAATTTCACAGCAAAAGAAAGGGTGAAAACTGTAAATAGTCTGGTCTCACACAACGCCCTCCTAACCCATAATGCAACAGGGCAGATTGAGGTCAAGCTCTCACTTTTGACCTCAACTAGTCCACTCTCAAGTCAAACCGTTATTTACAAGATACAACAAAAATATCTACACGAGGAAAGCTGACACATCGTAAAAACTTGATGCAAGTTATGATTAACCTAAGAAGTGAAAATCTGGAGAAAAAAAAAAAAAAAAAACTCTTGGATTTCCTGTTGAGAGTAGACATCAGAATAATAGACCATCATCCATGGAAAAGCGATATTATACATCACGCACGCCTAACACAGTAGCATGCATGTGCCACACACACACACACACACACACACACACACACACACACACACACACACACACACACACACACACACACATTCGTGCACTCAAGCATTCACACATTAATTTACAGGAATAGAAAAACTCACCGAGTGCTGCGCTCAGAACGTGACGACATACACAGATATAAGGTTAAATGCATGAACCAAAGTCACCAGTGTGTTGCAGTGAAACAAGCAATATTTTCATTCATATTAACACATACACTTGTTGCCACATTCAGCATCATTTCCCCCACCCCTGCGTTTTCTAAGTGCTACCAGTGACAGTTCGCCCCGCTCTTAAGAGAAGTCTGCTTCCTTTTTGGCAGTTACCTGGTGAGTGTGTTGGCAGTAGTTCAGTGCTGTTGGAGCGACATGAAGAGGATGTTGGATACATGACGACTTCTCATGAGGTGTCCATGATCTGACTCTGCTTCATTTGATTATTTCTGACATTTTCTTAAATTCTAAGCTGCATGGTGTGATTTGGCGGTACGATAAGGGTGTTTGATTGTTAACAAGATCATAATAATCTGTAGCTGAAAATTATTCCTTGCAACTAATGCCAGTGTACGACGGTCACTTTTTAAATATTACATTGAGATGTAAGAGATAATATGGTGTTGGTATCAGAAGTGTTTCAAAGGCTGCATTACAGAAAAGTAGAATCCAATTGGATCAATATTTTGTAAAAGCACCAATAGTCAACCCTATGATATCGTCACAATATCGAATTTGAATTATGTGGTCAAATCTATTTAATGATATTCTCCACTACGCCCTTTTTAAATAGTTCCTACGGAGGCCGACACCATTGTTACGCGTAACAAATGCCCAAAACACTTCCATTAGGAGAAATGCACAGAAGTTTCAAAAACTGTCACAGATGTTGGATACGTACCTGGAACATAAGTTTTATCGGCTTATTTTAACAATTCGATCTCATGATTCCTTTCCAATATTATTGCCGATTTACTGTAAGCTAGATAGCTAACGTAGCTAATGTAGTCATTTCAAATATACTGACAAAACACTTACAATTATGAAACAGACTAACTTTGCGATAGTGACAGTCCCCGTTTCCGTTGTGTCTAGAGCTTCTTGAAGCGTTTTGTATATGCCGGCAGCGCTTTTAATAAACGCTGCACATGTTTCATCAAGATGGTGAACGTGTTCTAAATGCTGTTAAACGTTGTCAAGTTGTAGAAGACGTTTCTTCATTTACATGTGTTTTGGCATATTTGGGTTTTAATATGTGCATTGTTTTTGAAGCCGTAGCACATTTCTCCTAATGCAAGTGTTTTTGGTCGTTGTAGCGCGTTGGCACTGGTAGGCCACCGTAGATTGCAGCCCACATGGACTTCTTTACTCGTTGACCACAGCTCAAAATAGTGGATGTAATAAGCATTTTATTTCAAAGTTGCATTTCAAGTGGGGTAGTATTGTGTATGCAAAGTATTCATGGACTCCTCAGAACACTACTGATCCCAGGTCGGTGCGGTGTATGGAGAGTGATGTAACTCTATGGATCTACGAAGGCACTAGAAACCGTGCTGAGAGGTTCTCAAAATCTAAACATCCCGAAGTGCGTACCACTCAACCCTGTTCAGGTGCATTTATCATATGTAACTGCGTCCTTTTCTCTGCCATTACAGAAGTGGAAATGCTATCGGGGAAAGTGTTGGGGTATCTCTGACAGTGCCACGATTAGACGGGTGGAAGCACTTGACGTGAAACTGGGCCAATCACAGCTCGGCTTGTGTTCAACGAGTGCTCAGTATAGCATAGGTGCAAAGAAACAGATTGGAAGAGGAAACAAAAGCAAGCGAACTTTGAAAATCATGAGGCTGAAAGCGGGAATAAGTGTGGGAGTTCTAGTTGTCTGACTGGTGACCGAAGTGTTGGAGCCAGGTTTCCAATGAATACAAATGGACAACCCTGACTTTGAAATATAGTTTTCTTCTTATTCTATTACATATTTACAAACAGTTCATCCGTCTCAAAAAGACTAGCTACTTAGTGTCACACTGTTCCGCAGCGCTGTCAGACAACGCCGCCATTTTTTCTCTTTATATTAAACGCCATTTAACACTTTGACTGAAGAAACTAAACAATAATACCCAGTCGCTAGTAGGCGTGCACCATATATGGTAAGGGGGGGGGGGGGATGCTTTAATAGAATCATGATTTACTCCATGCAGATGTTTTGATTCGTTGCCTGCCTGCGGGTCATGTAGTGTACTTTGATAAAATATATATTTGGATACATCGTGTTTGCAAAGGAAATGGCACTAACACACACACACACACACTTCTGCCGAGTCTCTGGTACATTCCTTCTGCTTTTCTATATTGCTTCCTCCTCTCCTTCCCTCCTCTCTGAGTCCTCACATCCCTCGCTTCACACCTTCTTTTGACGCTTATCATGGGGGATGTGTCTGCCTTGTTCAGTGTGTGTAGATCGGAGGAGGTCACAGTGTGACAGACAGGGGCTGGTG
>NW_011362911.1:276916-294657 GCF_000735185.1 Notothenia coriiceps | reverse complement strand
TGAATGGGTAACTCCCTCTCTTGGATATCAGCATGTGAAGGACACTGTTCAGGAACTAGTTGATGCTCTGTATGTGATGGTTACTTCCAGATTTTAAGAAAAAGTCAGACTTTTGGGAGAAAGTCAGAATTTGGAGATTTTGAGAAAAAGTCAGAATTTTGAGAAATGTTGACAAAAAGTCAGACTTTTGAGAAAAAGTCAGAATTTTTGAGATTTTTAGAAGAAGTTCGAATTTTGAGAAAAAATCTGAATTTTGAGAAAAAATCTGGAGATTTTGGAGAAAAAGCAGACAGTTGCTGTTATTGCTTCATGATAAAGCAGAAAACTAGTGTTGAACCAGTGTTCAAAAGAAAAACGCATAGTATTTTCTAATAAAAGCACAACATGTATAATATATGGAAGCCCTAAACAGCCATGGTTCAAATGTTTTATCCTTAGTTATTGTTACGGCCGCCGCCTTCTCTCTGCCCATTAACCTTTCAGTAAGTGTTTGCAGCTGTGTGTTATATGTATACGTTGCCCAGACGCCATTAGATGCCAGCTTCCTGTTCCTCCCCCGGTAGGCGTGACCGAAGATCTGGTTTGGAGCATGCCGGGCCGACTCTCCAATCCCCGCACAGACCTTCCGGGGACAGCTACAACAATGTGTGCTCCTCAGTTAGTCGGGAGAGGTCTGAATCTGGGGCAGACGTCTCTCGGTACTCTCTCTGTACATTCGGTGCTAGTTTGTGTTAATGGTGGTTAACTAGGTTGTGTGTATATTTGTGCTTGTTCTTATAACTCTGATTATCTTGTAATACAAACGTTAACTGTGGTTAACTTGTACACAGGCTGTGTTTTGGTGACTGCCTATTTTTGTTAGCCTTATTCTTTTTATCCCACTTTAGATGTGAGGTTTTCTTTAGGCTATTTTGTTTGTCTAAAACTTGCAAACTCTTATTTAAAGAGTCTCCCTTAGTTCCTTTATTTACTTATTTAAACCGGTGCCTTTGTGGCCTTTTTGTTTTGATTGTGGCCAACTTGTGCGCATTCATTAAAACAACTTCCTATTTACCAATTTCAACTGGTTATATGTTACCTTCCACTTTCCACGAGCCGGGACGTAACAGTTATTCTGTAATTGTATTTGTTTCAGAAGTTATTTTTCATTAACTTCAGAAAACAAATGTTGTTTTTCTCAGATACATAAATAAAGACCTATAAAGTTTAATTAAACATTTCTATTTTCATTTGAAATTAATAGCTTATTCTGGATTATTGCAAGAATGTTTTATTTTCTCGATGTCAAAATAATTGTCATCTCTTCAAAACAGCTTTTATTCTTTGAAGCTAATGAGATGAATACTTGTGACAGGAAAAGGACAGTCAGCTGGTTTAGTCAAAAACAGGAGACAAAAACATACAAAACATTGAATTTACTCGATGCAACAAGAGTCATTTTAAATCCTGTATATATTTGTTTAAAATGGCAGACGTTAATTGATCCTGTGTTTACGACAGATAGCTTATTCAGAATATCACTAAAGTAAACAGAAGCACTTATCACATTATACAGGTTTGAGGCTCTTAATACACAATTAAAGCATATTTCTAATATTGTAATGCATATATAGATATCATCTGAATATCAAAATATGATACACAATTCATACATTCACAAAACATGTCATTTATCTTAAATCTATACAGTTATGAAATCATGTCTATTTATAAAAAAGGTACAAATTTGACATCAAAATGAGACAAATGTAGGAAATAAAAACAGAGATCTTAATGAAAATGTGGCACTTTGTCCTCTGCTACATCAGTGACAGTCAGTCCTGTATCTGTCACAGAATCACACAAATCACACTTTTCTCCAACAAGAAACATGTCTATTCTGCTTTCTCAGCTTTAAGCGAAAAACGTGACATTTAGGAAAAAGAACGTCCAGCGGATTGATACCACTCTTATGTATAATATCAACCTACCACCAGTCATCATTAGCATAGCTTAGCATATAGACTGGTCTATTACTTTACAACTAATCTGCAAGTTAACCCGTCAGTGAGCTGTTTAGCTAACTAAAGTTAGCAATTGAGCTATGGAATGTTATCTACAGTATCTATCTGTAAATCACACTTTTCTCCAATAAGAAACATGTCTATTCTGCTTTCTCAGCTTTAGTCGAAAAACGTGACATTTAGGAAAAAGAACGTCCAGCAAAAAGTTTGAAAAGAGGATTGATACCAGGCTAAATATGAAGCTATCACCAGGCATTAGCATAAAGACTGGTCTATTACTTTACAACTAATCTGCATCCTCAATCAATTTAATTCAATGTATGAAGCCCCGCCCCCAGAAGGGTAGACAAAGGTCCACAGTTTGACATTTATAAAAACAAGTTAACCTAGAAAGAAACCAAATGTAATTAGCCTATCAGTGCGCTGGTTAGCCGCCAAACGTTAGCTATTTTACTAGCTAAGTTATACATCCATCCATCTGTAAATCAAGCTAGCTAATGTTCACTATCTATCTACATAGCTAGCTTACATTAGCTACCCATCTAAAAGATAGCTCTCAGCTTTAGGCGAAAAACGTGACATTTAGGTAAAGAACGTCCTGCAAAACGTTTGAAAAAGAGGATTGATACCGGGCTCATGTACAATATCAACCTACCACCAGTCGTTAGCATAGCTTAGCATAAAGACTGGTAAAGGAGGAAGCCTCACAAGTCTGTCTCATACTTCACAACTAATCTACAAGTTCACCAGAGACTCAGTTAACCTGTCAGTGAGCTGGTTAGCTAGCTAAAGTTAGCAATTTAGCTATGGAATGTTATCTATATATATCTGTAAATTGTTAGAAATTAAAATCAATGTTTTGATGGTATAATGTAGCTTAAACATACCGTCAGTTTAAACGCTGTTTTATACTGAAATTCTCGTGCACAACCAGTTAAGCTTTTATTCTGAAAATCCTTCATCTCCGGTTAGCATTTAGCATGTGGCTAATATACGATTCCCTAAAGAGGTGAATTTAGTAGCGAAATGACATGGAGTGGTGCAAACCGAAACCTACTGATTTAACAATACAATTATAGATGTCGAGATACTACCATGCTGAATATTAANGGGGGGGTGGTGATGATGAGGGCGTGCCAGCAGTGTTGGTGACAGGAAGCCACCGGAGTGCCCGCCACCGTGGACTGTCACCTTAGCAACTGTCACCACAGGAATGGTCACATTTGCCAAGGTGACGAGGTGTATCTCAGCCTCGGGGGGCCCTCGGTTAGACGAAGGAGTTCATGGCGTTGACGGGCGACGGGGCCTCCGAACTCTCGTTCCCTTCGTGTGTGTCTTTCTCTTTCTTGCCGCTGTACTGGCCGATGAAGGATCCGTCCTCGTTGAACTGTCCGTCCCCGCCCTCCCCGTAGTCCACCAGGCTGTCGTCGCTCTCGTCGCGGCGCACCGTCCCGTTGGACGGCGTCCGGCTGCCCTTCAGCGGCTTGTGGTCCTCCGTGTCGCTGCGAAAGAGATGGAAGGAAGGTTATTGAGAAGATCATTTGTGGAAGATTGTTGATCTTTCTGCAGTGGTCAGAAACCCTGATGCCACAAAGAGTAATCTGGCTTCTCCACTGCACGAATATCCCATTTACTGTGTGAAACTAGGAATATATATTGCTGTTGTGTGCACAGTTTGCTACAAATGTGCAACATCAATGAAAATTAGGAATTCATAGCTTTGATTGACTACGATTAATATCACTACTGATTCAATATAAAAGGTGGAATATGTTCCCTTTAAGTTGAATAAACTCTAACTAAAGGCTTACTATATTGTACAGTAACAATGTCCTGGAACATCACTCTGCATGGAGCTTGTACAGTGGAGCAGCTCAGCTACGTCTATGGTATTATCTACACACTATAGTGTTAGTGCTGCTTTCAGTCTGGGTTAGAGTTGGTGACCACTGCTAGAGAGGATTTTCCAAAAGCGTGCCGTTCAGTCTCTTGCAATACTTTACCTTCAAATCAACCAATATGCTTTCAGTTGACATGCAATCCAAAATGCACTTATTTTTCAGTCCTCCCCCAAAAGATAAAACCTGGTTTCATTTGATCTAAAAACATCCCTTTTTAGTTAATACTACGCAAGCTCTACAATCTAAAATCTATGATATCAACTTCATGTTAAAGCTCAATGCATTTGTATTACATGTATTAAATGGAAGGAACTAGGGAAGTAGAAGCAGTATTTGTTCATGTTGAGTGTTAATGTTATAACTGTGGTTATGATGTTGACTATAAGTAAGTATGATGACATAGTAAAACTGATCGGTTGCTTTTAGTCACATTGCTTGAGGTTTTATGCATGCTTGTTTTACCACATCTCGCCTTACCTCTCCATAGACCTAAACCCGGCCACAAAACAGAGATAAGAATGGAAGGACACATGAAAAGCAATTCATAAGCCACAATGAGCGTCTGTTTTATGAACAGACAAGACATAAGCTTGTGTATGGGAACATTTAAAGCACAATGACACCACGACAAGTTAAAGAGGACATATTCTGCTGATTCTCAGGCTCAGTCTCATGGTCTGAGTGTGTTGTGTTTTGGCTACACAGTTTATTATACACTTTAAGCAGTTGAGGTTGTAATAAAGTCAAAATTGTCCCTGTAAAGCTCAAGGGCTGTGTCGTAAAACTCATAGAATTCCTAGAAAAACTTGAACAAGTGATGAAAAACCTGAAACTGCGTCACAATAATGGGATTTGTATTAAGCAGTTGAATTATCGGACATATTTTCCATTGCACAAAGTCTTTGTTGATGATTTCCAGACATTCTTTTGGTCAAAAAAGAACACAATAGTGCTCAGAGATGTCCTGCTCTATGGAGTGTTTATTAATGGAGTCTGGTAGGAACAGTGTCCTTGTAGCTGGGGAAATGTTCTTCATGCAAACAGTCAGCTCTCAATGAAGGAACATCTTCGCTGTATTTGAGTGTGTTCTTTCCACTCCTCACCTGTACTCTCCAAATGTCCCATCATCCTCCTTCATAGGCTGGATCTCTGGGTCTTGGTGAGCGTCTTCTTTCTCTTTCACTGCAGATTACACACACGTTTGATGACTTCATCTCAAAAGTGCATACATCCATTTCTTATATAGGTAATTGTAAGAGATAGGGCTTTTTTTTTAAATCAAAAACTGGCACTAAATTGCATCATCAATATCAATACGCTTGACGTTACAGTACATACTTATAATGTGAGCATTACCTGGATATTTGCCACCCTTGTTCCTCTTGATGAAGCACACGATGAGCAGGACCAAGATGAGGAGGGCGATGGCACACATCAGGCCAATGAACCAGCCCTGGGTGGCAATGTCTACCTGCCGACTGGGCACAGCTACACACACACACACACACACACACAGTATACAGTCAGACACACACACAGTATACAGTCAGACACACACACACACACACACACACACACACACACAATACAGTCAGACGCACAAACACAGTATACAGTCAGACACACACACACACACACACACACACACACACACACACACGGGGGGGGGGTGGAGACAAACAGGAAGCAGGGCTGTCAGTCCAAATTGTAATCATGGCTGCTAAAAATGGTGGAACCAGCAGTTAAGAAAGAAATCAAAATGAAATGAAAATGGGTTGATATGTTGATATTAGGCTTTTAATAACGACAAAAAAGTAAAATAATTGGTGTTTAGTGGTGATTTTAATGGATCAGTACGACTTCGGACGTGCTTGTACACTAACAAACTAACGGATGGAGTGGAATGTCGGACACTGAGAACGGAAAGATGGATGGAAACATTTTTATTTAAATGAAAACACAACGATTGTGGATCGGAGGCATGCCGCCTCACCTGGCACCGCCACCAGCACCTCGTCTGTGCTGTGGACCGTCGGGTCGGAGGGGTCTCTAGCGACCACTCGCACCTTATAGGACGTCCCGGGCTTTAACCCCTTTATCATATGCCAGTGGGAGCCGTTTACCAACTCCCTTTTCCAGTCGTCTTTACCTGAGGTCGGTGAAGCGGATGGAGAGGAATCGGATTCAAGGAGGAAGAAGAAGAATTATTTTAATGGTGGCATTTAAACGACTGATTATGTTATAATACAGCCGTTCAACGCATTGTTTTGAGATACAAAGCGAAAGCCTTACTGTTTTCCACAATATATTCCACATAAACATTCTTATGGTGTCCAAAGTAATCCCAACTGATCACCGCACCTTCGTCCGACATAGACGTGTTAACATTGCCGAACGCAGGGCCGACAGGCGGCGCTGAGCACACAAGAGAGAGAGAGAGAGAGTTGTAATTTAAATGATAAATGTACCAATTTTACAAAACCTTTACTATGAAATTAAACTGCTATTGAGGAAAGGAGCAAGTAGAAATAACATTGAAACAAAAACATAGATCCAATATGCCAGTATTTAGCATGAAGCTGCTACTGTAACCTGAGGCCTACCAGCACAGCAGTATAATTCAAATCAAGAAATAAAAAGAAACTCCATCTATACTCTTAGGTTTAGGATTTTTGAAACTGTTTGACTGACCAGAGACTCAATTTACAGTCATTTGGTAGAAAAAAAGTTGCATTATACAATACACAACAACACTGTGGACTAGGATTAGTGACACATGTGAAACATTTCTTGAGATCTGATCAAAAGAAAGTGAAATTGTCGCTCACTTTGGTCAGATCTCAAAGGGTTTTCACATATAGCCCAAAGTGAATTGATAAAATAACAGATTGCAGTTTGACATCCTTCCAAAACATCGAAACAGTTCAGTGTTATAGCTGCACAAAATGGCCATCTCCCCGAGGACTTATTTGAATTCTCCTAAAACAAGTCAAACAAGAACCAGTCAGAGAAAGATCCAACAGAAACCACTTAGATCCACTTCCTTTTCTTAATCAAACTAATATCTTAAAGACTTTTTTTGCTGAGATCGACCATTTTTTCGCAGAATAACGTGAAGGTATTCGGGGAGGTAGAAGGGGATACAGGGAGTGCTTATATATATATGCTTTTATACCCTTGTGAAACAGGGGAGGCGGAGACTGAGTGATGGGGGAGGTTGGGTGAGGGGGCTCTGTAGGGCCTGAAAGAACATTGAAAAGAGTGAGACAACACGCATACAGAACACAGGAAACAGCATAGAGTGAACTGTAGAGGCACTGATTTCAGGGGGAAGTTGCTACTGACATGCCGAGTTAAAACCTGGTGCAAAACCTCCTAACATTTGAGATTTCGAGGGGTGTTACGCACTGCAGCATGCATATACTCTTAATCAAATGCTTGTGTTTTATGTAAAAGCATTAACAGGTACATAATGTGTTAGTGCTGTGTTGAGGCATTCACAAGCGTCATGCGTGAGGCTTCCGATGAAATCATGTTCGATTGAAGAGGTAACAACTGCAAGCATAACTAGAACTAGCTTTAAAAGAAATGGGTATTTTATATATACAGTCTATGATTTTAACCTAAGATATCTCAGAACCGGACACAAGCATGGTTTGCTTACAGATGCCATGGAAGTCTGTCACACTAGTCCTATTTATTCATGCTATTATAAGTACCATGCATGGGTAATTTCACTAAAGACTATGCTATGCTGTTTTTCGGTGGTGTGAATAACATGCAGGTGCTTCCAGTGGTAAACTCGGGTTACCTTTGCCTGTCTCTACAGTGGGCTGAGTACGAGCTTCAGAGAGAAAAAGAGAAAGAAAGGTGTGAAAAGCAGTAGGATGCGTTTAAGCTCACAGGTAGCCTTGATATCAGTCAGAGCACTGTGACGTTTACCCATGCACTCCATCTTTTGTTTCCTTAACCTTCCTGTTGTCCTCGAGTAAAGTTTCCAAATGTTTTTATAGGTTTGTAGTGCCAGAAAAATATCTTGTGTGCCTGTAGACTATGTTTTTCGTGAGGAGAGAATTATGATCACTTCCATTAAGTTTGGGTTTCATTCAAATGCATGAAAAATGCGATCTTCTGGGGTCAAATGATTAAATAATTATATATTTGTGCCTTTTTCAATTAGGAAATTCTGCTTTATTGTGTGTAAATGAGGTCTATTAACCATACATTTGCCAAAATAAGAGCAATACTTGTAATAGGGCCGAATAACGTTTGCTTAAAATGATATTTTACACTGTATACTATGTAGGACAAAAGTTGATAGGAAAACAGCACACCACTGATTCAGGACTTTGACCTCTTCCTGTTATCTGCTACAGATGAAGCTCTAAATAACTCACTTGTGTCCATGACAGTGAAGGCCTCCTCTGTGATGATGGGGCCAGAGCCTTTGATTGTCTTAGCGCTTAGGTAGAACTTGTAGAGCATGCTGGAGTTCAGGTTGCCCAGGGTGATACTGGTGTCGTTGGCTGGTAAAGACATGCTCTTCACCGGCCCCAGCTCCTTCGTGGTGTTGACTGCAGACACAGAGTCACAGGAGCCATATTGTTAGGAATACATGGAAATAATAAACAAGGCATCATTTTTTTTTGGTCTGGTAGCTGGAGAGCCTACCTGGTTGGTATTTCAGTGTGTATCCAGCGAGGCGTCCATTGTTGTTCATCGGTGGGCCCCATTCCAGAGTGAGAGAATCCAAACTGGGGTTAACGACATTCAGAAAAGATGGAGGCCCCGGGACTGAAAACATGAACAGAACAACAGTCAGGGTCTGGATGCTGACCATTCATTAGCATTAATATTCAACACAAGAAGGCAAGATGGTGGTTGTGTAGCATTATCTGGTTATTATATACTGTTTATAATATCTGGTTTGCACATATTTTATTGCATTCTATTTCAATGTAAATGACTGCTTTATTTTATTTTCTATTTTAATATATTTGTTCTTATTTTTCTGTAATGTTATTATAGTGATCTTAAAATAGTTTGCCATCTGTGTTTTTGTTTAGTTTTTCACTTTTATGTATGCACCACGACACCAAGTCAAATTCCTCGTACGTGTCAACCTACCTGGCAATAAACCCGTTTCTGATTCTGATTTCTGAACACAGGATTGCTTTTCCACGCAATTACTAGGTTGTAATGTGAGGTTTTACACACCTCCTTCAGGGGTCTCAAACTTCTTGCTGGGGCTCGGAGGTCCTTCTCCTTTGCTGTTGAGGACCCTGATGGTGAGGTTGTAGAGGCTGTAGGGCTGGAGGCCCGGCAGAAGTCCCTCGCTTCGATTCCCACTGAACGTCAGGACCTGCTCGCTCTGCTCTGCAGCCTCCTCTGTGTCGTGAAAGCCGCGCTCCCGCCGGTAGTACACCTGCAGGAAACACATGAGGAGTTCATTCGTCTTAGCTTGATTTGTAGTTTGTGTCTCATCAACACGGTTAGGGGACCAGTCCAGATATGCTTAGAATGAAAACAACTGTCTTGATAGAGTCTTAAAACTTCCTTTATTAACTTCCAAGACCTGTTATCTGCTAATTCAAGTTTGGCTAAAGGGCTTCATAATTTGAAAACACGGAACAAATAAATATCACTTCAATGTATTTGGTTCCCTTTAAAATAAATTAATATGTTCTTTTATGGGAATCTAATTAACGGTTACCATTACTGTGGTTCAACATCCTATGAGGTAGGGCTGCTCGATTATGGCAAAAATCATAATCTCGATTATTTGGGTCAATAATTGTAATTGCGATTATTAAATGCGATTATTCATTGACTTTGAAAACATCCATTTATTGGAGAAAAATAATTTGAACAGTATATTTTTAACAGTTGATTACCCTGAACTTTAAGTATAATCCAACTGAAAAACCAAAAAAAAAAATTATATAAAAAAAAAAAAAAAGTAATAATAAAAAAATTATCGTTTTATTTCGATTACGTTGTTTTCGTAATCGTTGCAAGCCATAATCGTAATCGCGATTTAAAGACGATTAATTGAGCAGCCCTACTATGAGGCTAACCAAGATGCGTTAATGCCTAATTTGGTCATCTTTAAATCGTCATCTATTTTGTGAATATACAGGAAATGAATCATGTATGAAAGATAAAAACAGTACCTTGTACCCCTGCAGTTTACCTCTGACAGAGGGGGAGGAGACAGGCTCCCAGTGCACTTCTGCCAGAGTGCTGTTGTGTACCATGACCTGCACACTGTCAGGAGCAGACAGAGGCACTGCAGAGAGGAGGACGATTCAGTTTAAAGTCAATCAACTATTAACATGACGTTTATGGAACATGTAGCTAAAGGATCAGAATCAATGTTTAATAGGAGTAAATATGAGATTAAGATGTGAGAGGTGCAACAAAGAAGATCCTTTCAAGCAGACTTTACTGGACACAATGTCTTTTCGGCTGGGTTTGTATCCGGAGAAGCATATATATAGTAAAAATGTACAAAGATGTTTAGATCTCATCTTGGCCATAACCTGTATTGCAATGTTTTGAAAAAAAAGGTCCAGCAAAACTCATTGGTTCAACAACAACAAAAACCCTGAGAAACATAAAGGATGTTGACTCAGGAAACTCACAGTCTTCTCCAGAGTATCCAAACACTGCCTCGGGCTCGGAGGCGGTGCCATAATCGTTCAACGCTTGAACCTTGACCTCGTACGGCACGTAGATGGGAGTTCCAGTCACGACAAACTGGGAAACGTTGGCCACGTTCTTCGAGCTCCAATCCTCGTCCACGTCCTTCGCTCTCCACTGAACTCTGTACTCTAAGTTGGGCCCGTTAGCCTGGAATCCGGTCAGCGGCTGTGGAGAGAAATATGTTGTCATTTGCCTAAAAAACTAAAATCGTGAAATGTTCTCCCGTTTGTTTTTTGTCATAAAAGCAATCTTACCGTCCAGGATATGACTAAATTCCCAGGCTGTGTCCCTACTCCACTCACATCTGATGGATTGTCATCAGGAGCTAGAAAAACAAAAACAAATATAGATTGATTAATGGATATTTTTGAATATTTAAATATAGCAGATCATTTGTTGTGTCAATCACCTGCAGGGGTGGTCCTGTACTGGCTGGAGGGCTGGCTGGGCTGGCTGTAGCCCACGCGGTTCATACCCAGCACTCTGAACGAGTAGTAGACGTACGGAGAGAGCTTCAACTGCGCCGTGGTGCTCGTCCCAGAAGCATCCGTCAGGTTGATCCACACCCCCGGCTGGTGGAGCAGATCCTCGTACTGGATCAGAAACTCTGTGGGTGGAGTAAATATTGAATTAAAGACACTGACTTCAAATAATTGAGTTCATGAATGCAGGACTTTTACATAAAGAGTAGCAGGAAGAGTATTTCTACACTGTGGCATCACTACTTTTACTGATGTAAAATCTCTGGTTACTTCTTCCACCTCTGGTCAACAGTTACTTATTCCTTAAGCAATCCAGGAGATTATATGTCTCCCTAAAACAACATAATTGACCGTGTATTTTTCTTTCAATAGGGATATTACTCGACCTTTGGAATTAAGTTGATGGAACATGGAGTTAAAAAGGATCAGAATCAATGCTCAAGTAGTAAATATGATATGTTCAGATTAAAATGTGAGAGGTACAACAAAGAAGATCCTTTCAAGCAGACTTTACTGGACCAAAAGTCTTTTCTGCTGGGTTTAAATCCGGAAAAGCATAAATATACAGGGTATATTGTTAAAAATTAAAATCAATGTTTTGATGGTATAACGTAGCTTAAACATACCGTCAGTTTAAACGCTGTTTTATACTGAAAAAAACCAAAATTCTCGTGCACAACCAGTTAAGCTTTTATTCTGAAAATCCTTCATCTACGGTTAGCATTTAACATGTGGCTAATATATGATTTCCTAAAGAGGTGAATTTAGTAGCGAAATGACATGGAGTGGTGCAAACCGAAACCTACTGATTTAACACTACAACTATAGATGTCGAGATACTACCATGCTGAATATTAAATGAAGGTACAGTTTATTTGAATACATTATTGTTTACAGACGTGGGTAGCATGTTACAACACCCGGAACTCCACCGGAAACCAAAATGCCGTGAAGTATTTCCAGTATTTTTAAAGTATGAATTACGGCGTTTAGAATGTGTTAAATGAAAAGTGATGAAAGAGAATATGAGGAGAAGAGGCATGTGGAAGTAAGCAATGAATGTAAAATGTCGGAATCCTCCGTATAACGCAATATCGGATAGGACTCAGAAGAACGAGGGGGGAGTCCCCTACGTCACTACAGCTCCCAGAGAGGAGGAGCGAACAGCCAGGAAGCGGGAAGTACGAAGACTTGTGTGTCTCTTCTTCACGGCCGCCATTGCGAGAAGGAGCTGCAGCTTTTCTCTCCTCACCTGAACAATATTCTGCTTGTAACACTACCGCGCCTTTTTTTAATTAAAGTATCCCATTTGAATCTTCTCAGAGACTCCATTTAGTCTCATTTTTAAAGCTTCTCTCCTGGACGCGAGAATAACCAACATAGTTAACAATTGGTATGACCCCGACCGTGATCTCGTTCCACCGGGAGAGCAGTTGCAGTTTTCAAAGGAGCTTGAACAAAGCTGGCAGACATACACTCGGGCCCATACAGAAAGGTAAAGAAGTACCTGTTTATTCAAAATCTTCAATAGATTACATAGTGAACAATAGGAGTGTGTGTCTGTCTGGTAAGTTGGAAGAGTAAAATAACTTAAATAATGTCAAAGACACCCATCGTTTTGTGTCTCTTTTTCGTGTAGTGAGCCGTTGTAGACGTTCCCTTTCAGCCTCACACGGGGCACCAACTTTAGCGCATCCTGTGTTTGTCTCACCTCCAAAAACTAAGATTAGAAACGTATTTTAAACATCAAGAATCTGAATCTATCACTCTAACAAACTTTAAGAAACCAAATAAGTATTTTCCCAAATGTTAAATTATTCCTTTAAGCCTTTTTCATCCTTATAAAGTACAAAACACACGATATGAAACACAAAACGTCTTCTAAAAACATTGTTGATAGTTTCTTTGCATCACATACAAACTATATTCAGCTTTAAGTAACGGGGTTGAAACTCAGCATACTTGTTATGTCGCCTATATTTTCTAAAACACATCTATCTATGTTAATAAATGTACATAAAAAAACTTAGTTGTTGATAAAGCACAAAATCTATTAATACAGAGGCCTCGAAGCGCCATGGTTACAACATTTTATTATCTCAGTTTTTTCCGTAGTTATTTGTCGATACCTCAAAAATATCAGATGTAGTGACCCGGTGGATTCAAAACAATACAACACAATATACCATGTGCACAAAAGAGGTACGAGGTAAAATAGAGAAGATCATTGAAAGCAGATTCTACTGGACTCTACGCCCCGTATTGCATTGTTTTGGTAAAAGGCTCAAAAAGCTGAATTTGTCTTATGGTCTATGCATAATTCTTTCAAATATGTACCTTGTATTATTACACATGAAGCATGTTTGTTTTTGTTTCTTAAAATAAATCCTAAATAAATAAAAATCGTTGGGAAAAAAATATCAAATTTTGTTTTTCATAGACGACAAAATTAAAATTGTCAGGTCAAGAAAACAACGACATTTAGAGATAATGACAAATAATTAATATAAATGTTTGAAGCATGTCGTCCGTAACGTTATCCTAAAATCTTATTTGAGCATATAAATATTTAATTGGCAATTTCCTCCACTATTGAAGACAACATTTAAACGTTTTAAAATACAGCTATCATTCAACGAGTGAAACATGACTTTCCTTATATCCTTATACCTCGTCATATACAGCGGGTCAGAAACTTAAGTATATCTTTATACCTCGTCATATACAGCAGGTCAGACACTTAAGTATATCCTTATACCTCGTCATATACAGCAGGTCAGAAACTTAAGTATATCTTTATACCTCGTCATATACAGCGGGTCAGAAACTTAAGTATATCTTTATACCTCGTCATATACAGCGGGTCAGAAACTTAAGTATATCCTTATACCTCGTCATATACAGCAGGTCAGAAACTTAAGTATATCTTTATACCTCGTCATATACAGCAGGTCAGAAACTTAAGTATATCAATTAGTAGAGAGGAGGGGGACGGTCGGCACAGTTTCTATTTAAAAACCTGGACGTTAAGTGTAAAGCTTTGTGGTGAAAACAGCTAATTATGTTTTGTTTAAATGGTTACCTCCCTGGCTAACTTGCCCCTTTTCATTCAGCTCTCATCTGATTGGCTGGACGATGAAAGGGCGGCAGTAAGGGGGGGTGGGTGCTATTGGAGCCTCGTTGCGGCGAAACCGTGCGGCGCCACACATAAGCGCATAGGTGCTCCGCATTTTCGGCTCAGTTGAGGCACCCTCCGCAAGGTGAGGCCCCCTCCGCAAGGTGAGGCCCCACGCAGTCTGCATGCTCGGCCTGTAGGGAGGGACGGCCCTGTAAGCTGAGCAAGATGTGGAGGAATAGAACTCAAACGCTTGTCATGTGAATGAGGTAATAACAGCGTTGCTGGATTCACGTTGGAGTTTTAATTAAAAGCCTGAAACAGACCCTAAAGAGCGGGTATCAACACGTCAATACCAAAGTACATCTGGTGCCTAAAAGGCGCCCAAAGAGATGCTCAACAATCATCTAGACTAGAATACGATTCCTGAAGAAATTGCGGTGTGGATGATGGGTGCTGCACAGCCGGCGCTAACCAGCATCTGAAGCTCAGCGCTCTAACCCACTGAGCCACGGCGATGAGAAGGTGGAGATTTCTTTAGTAACATTTGGATGAATTGTGGTTAATATTTCTGGACTAATGAACGTTTTTATATATAACTATTATCTTATTGACCCATTATAAGACGACCCCTCTTTTTCAAGACCCATTTTTGGAAAAGACCTTGGAATGCTTTTCTCTGACTGGTTTACATTTCATATCTCTTTGCTGCTCGACAGTTGTTCGATGACTTCATTGATCACATTATCTTAAAATCGGCATCGTATCTTCTCCTCTCTTGTTTATTAACTCGCCTACTTTTGATCCACTTTGTTGGAGTTGGTCTCTGTGTCTCTCCCATCTCCATCTCTTCCTCTCCTGTTGCCGTGTGCTGTTACTGTTACGAATTATAAGATGACTTATATTCGGGTCAATGCGGTACTTTTGCTTCTCAGCATTCACACCAATTGCGTTTGGGACCATAATGCTGGAATGATCCTGTAATCTGACCCCTTGACCCCAATATTGCACATTTCAGCACCAACCCTTTTCAAACTCCGCCCTCTATACATCGGGACATGATCCTATAAAAAGGTGAATATTTTTATAGTAACATTTGGATGAAATATGGTTAATATTTTTAGAATTATTACGTTTTTTATATATATAACTATTGCTTTTGCTTCTCAGCATTCACACCAATTTCGTTTGGGCACATATTGCTGGAATGATCCTGTAAGCTGAACCCTTGAACCCAATTCCGCATATTTCAGCACCAACATTTTCAAACAGCATGTCAACCCTCCCCGATCTCCCCTACTTGATCCTCGCTAAAATGTGCCAATTTTGGATCAATAAAGCACTTCTTATCTTATCTCCCATGTCTCCCTCACAGAGTGGAGGCACTCTGCTTGAAGTCTTTGAGGATGACGGAAGCGTAGGTCATGTTGGTCGGGCTGCACAGAATGGACTCTGAATTTGGGAAGGGGTTCACGGGAGGAGGAGCGTTGTGATCTCTGAACGGAGACGGAGGCATGAGGGCCTCCTCGGAGAGTTTCCCGTCCACCGACTCCCCGTCGCTGTCGTGGATCCGGGCGTTGTTGTATATGTAGCCGTGAAGTAGCCCAAACTGAGCCTCATCTTCCTCCTCTGAAGGGGAGTCAGGCTCCTGGTGGAGGTGGGGCTCCTGGTGGAGGTGGGGCTCCTGGTGGAGGTGGGGGTCCTGGTGGAGGTGGGGCTCCTGGTGGAGGTGGGTCTCCTGGCGGAGGTGGAGCTCCTGGTGGAGGTGGGTGTCCGGGTGGAAGTGGGGCTCCTGGTGGAGGTGGGTAGCCTGGTGGAGGAAGGGCTCCTGGTGGTGGTGGGGCTTCTGGTGGAGGAAGGGCTCCTGGTGGAAGTGGGGCTCCTGGTGGAAGTGGGGCTCCTGGTGGAAGTGGGGCTCCTGGTGGAGGTGGGGCTCCTGGTTGAGGAGGGGCTCCTGGTTGAGGAAGGGCTCCTGGTGGAGGTGGGTGTCTTGGTGGAGGAGGGGCTCCTGGGGGTGGTGGCTCTCAAGGTGGAGGTGGAGGTGGGGCTTATAGTGGTGAAGGGGCTCCTGGTGGAGGAAGGTTTCCTGGTGGAGGAAGGGCTCCTGGTGAGGGTGGGTCTCCTGGTGGAGGAGGGTCTCGTGGAGGAGGAGGGTCTCTTGGTTGAGGTGGGTCTCCTGGTGGAGGAGGGTCTCGTGAAGGAGGAGGGTCTCCTGGTTGAGGTGGGTCTCCTGGTTGAGGTGGGTCTCCTCGTGGAGGAGGTGGGGCTCCAGCTGAAGTAGGGGCTCCTGGTAGAGGAGGGGCTCCTGGTGCTGGTACACTAACACACCACCACTAACCGCCTCAGGAATGCTAATCATGTCATTTAACTTGGGTATGTTGAATTCGTCCACCTGCGGACGCTCCACGAAGATGCAGTTTTTTGTGTTTTTTGGGCGAGGTCCGTACGGTTCCTCCCCCCTCGGGATCTGACCCTGGTGCATCATGGGAGGAGTGACGGGGGGGTTGTAGCGCACGGCCTCGCCCTCGTCCTCCTCCTCGGCCACGTTGTACAGAGTCTTAGTGCTGAGGAAGGAGTTGGTTAAGGGTTTGATGACGGCCGTCTGATTGGCCTCCTGCCGCCTCACGTGCACTGACAGTCTGTGCCACGTGTGATCTCCTTTGGGAGGGAGCCTGGCACCTGGTTCAGACCATGACACAGACTTTCCATTAGAACTATATGAACAGAATAAAGATGGACACAAATTACTGCAAGGGAACCCACAAAGGTGGAGACAAGACAGCATTTATGATTTGTGTTGTAAAATATTAAGAATACAAAAGATGTTTATAATATTTCAGGGTTTCTGCAGGGTCCTGAAAATGTTTTTAAGAAAGCTAATGCTACAAAATCCTTCAGCATCTAAGCAAAATAAAATATAGCAAAATAAATACAAAATAAATTATAGCATTTTTATATATTTGTTAATGTTCTCCTTTCTCCTAATTAAAAATAATAATATTGTAGACTATGACTTTGATTGTTCTTATTATCGTTAAATGAAATATGTCTTCTGAAGAGAACACAGAATAACTGCTCTATGTGGAAAGAACATTAGCAAATATTAATATGAATAGTTTTAGCCCAGATTTTCTCTACGGGTTTCCATAATCATATGAAGGTGTGTGTGATAATAATATGAAGGTGTGTGTGATCAGGTGTGTGTGATCAGGTGTGTGTGATCTTATGAAGGTGTGTGTGATCAGGTGTGTGTGATCTTATGAAGGTGTGTGTGATCAGGTGTGTGTGATCTTATAACGGTGTGTGTGATCAGGTGTGTGTGATCTTATAACGGTGTGTGTGATCTTATGAAGGTGTGTGTGATCTTATGAAGGTGTGTGTGATCAGGTGTGTGGACCCTGCAGGACCCTGTGGTCTGTAGATCAGGTGGTCTGTAGATCAGGTGGTCTGTAGATCAGGTGGTCTGCTCCCTCGGCTCAGAGATGCTGGTTTTAATTGAACTCCTCAGGTTAAACGTCTGAGGACTGAGCGCCGC
>NW_011362911.1:271657-276875 GCF_000735185.1 Notothenia coriiceps | reverse complement strand
GTGTGCCTTGGCAATGAATGGTCTGACAGCGTTTGTCAGGACACGGGCGATGCAAATGTGTCTTGGCATCCCGACGTTGAAAACTTCTTCTCTGTG
The DNA here is from genome assembly GCF_000735185.1 of Notothenia coriiceps. Taxonomy (NCBI): domain Eukaryota; kingdom Metazoa; phylum Chordata; class Actinopteri; order Perciformes; family Nototheniidae; genus Notothenia; species Notothenia coriiceps. Next base: position 276,779 of record NW_011362911.1, on the reverse strand, counting down.
TTTCGTCTTTCTTGATTTGCTTTCTTTAATTATTGGAGGATCAAAGTTTATAAATGAGTGTGTCAAAGAGTTCACGTACTTATAATTCTAATTCTATCATGCAGGATGAAGGAATCCGCTGTTATCCACTTTGCTGGATCCTCTGTGTAATCAAAGGTCAAAAAGAGAAATATAATTGTCTATAATCGGCAATTGAAATATAATAAAATTCTCAAATTTGGTCTGAAATTCACACTCTTGCACATAGAAGTCAATAAGTGCATTTTGTTCAGTCTTTTTTTCACAAAATAGCTACCATTTTTAAAGACAGAAACATATTTTATTTGATGGTTTGATGATACACACCAGGAGACATAAGGTAAATATTGCAGAAACTTCCCTATAATCCTGAAAATATCATGAAATATGATGTCATTGTAGACACACACACACACACACACACACACACACACACACACACACACTGATGCTGTACAGTAATTGTATCATGGCTGTCGGTGAGCCCCGGTGCTCCAGCCCTGTCCCTCCGTCCCCGTCAGACATCAAACGAGGGGCCTTGGCCACAGATCGCACACACGGGCATCCCCAGAGACCGCCTGATTGAAACCTGGCAACAGGACCAAACAGCTGCTTCAAACAAAAGACATCTGCATATTTTAGATTTGTTTTTCATAAATTAACACCGCAACCTGCCAAAAATCCGGGCGAGGGAGTCTATCGACTTGTGTATAATTAGATAAAGTTTATAAGCTTTGAAAGTTGGAAATTAGCATGAGGTAAAGGGGTGCTCACCGGGGAGAGGGGGGGGGACCCCAGCTTACAGGCATGTTTCTACCTTCTTTAATAATGACAGGAGGAGGGGGCAGCTCGAGCAAAGAGCAAACACAACTCCTCTGGTCCTCTGGTGTCTGGGATTTGTTGTTCTCTCCGCAGAGGGTCAGCGCTGACAGTAGGGGAAGCTGCAGCCAATTAAAGACTGTCTGGCTTGTTTAGACCCTGCCTTTGACCTGATGACACCCACTGTGCATTTGTGAGCACATGCATGTGTGCATCTCTGATAGGGGCCCAGTGCGCTGCCTTTATGGGGGTCAGATAGCGAGCTGTCTCACTTGTAAAAACCCCTTCAATTATTCAGTGAAGTCAAGTCTCCCCTTTATCTCCCGCTTGTCTCCCGGTGTGTTCGGGGACAGCAGGGAGAAGGAAGGCGAAAAGAGGGATGGATAGAAGGGAGGGAGGGAGGGAGGGTGGATGGATGGGAAGGAGCGGATGTCTCCTCAAAAGCATTGCTGCCTAATTACTAGCTCATTTAGATCAGCAACCACAGTTATAAATATCCCAACAGCTGGCGCGATGGAACCAGACAACACCAAACACGGAAAAGCAGCACAATATCACAGTCAGCTGAAATAAGCGTTGGAATGATAATGGTGTCTGTGGTGCGCTGAGGGAGACTGATGTGTCTCAACATGGCTGTGCTGTTTACAATCTACAAACCCTCAAATGGCCCGAGGTAAGGGAGAGGTTAAGAATAGATGTAGCTCTAGAGTTACAATCCAAAACACATTCATTTTGGATTTTAGTTTCCTGAACATTGGGATTCTCAGATCTGAGAATATATTTAATTGTTCCCATAATGGCATCCTCCAATTCTATAATCAAAGGTTTTGAGACAACCTATCAAAGTGAAGGCATATGATTTTTAAGAAGAATTAAATAACAAGAAATGACCAATAACATTAACTGCTTATCCTTTGTGTCGTCCTTTCGTCAACGACACAACTGTTTTCCAGGTTCAACTTTTTATCCACATGTCTCATAAATGATCACCCGAATCTGGGTTTATTCCAACTCATTATCACCGGTTAACTTATCTTTTTTAAATTTATAGCCAGTAGACCTCATTTAACCAAAATGAAACCTTAATAAAACTGAGGTAGTGGTTTTTGGAGCCAAGGCAGAACGTATAAAAGTTAGCGCTGAGCTTCAGTCTGCAATGTTCAAAACAACAGATAAAGCCAGAAATCTAGGTGTAGTCATGGNTGGTCGGTTTTCATTGTCAAAAAAATTAGATGTTTTTAATTTATTTTTTAATCCTCACACTCGATTTCGCCGATGTTCTTGTGGCCCTAGCTGGTCGACTGTCGACCAGCTAGGGCCACAAGAACATCGGCGAAATCGAGTGTGAGGATTAAAAAATAAATTAAAAACATCTAATTTTTTTGACAATGAAAACCGACCAATAGGCGCGGTAGAGCCTTTGCTTGGCACTTCCGGGTATTTCTCCACTGGTTAAAATGGGTTAACAAAACCGTGTAACTGTCACGTTTTGAAGGGACAAAACCGTGACATATTCACGTCTCCCAGCATGGTAAATCGTCACATGTTCACGTCTTGCCGTGATACCGGGTTGGTTTAAGCAGATTGTGATTCTGATAGAGTTGCAATATTAACACTGGTTATTGATACTAATCAAGCTGCAGCACTTACAGTTTAAAATGCAATCTGCCAGGAGGGCTAACAAAGGCATTGAGGTGTGTATGCATGCTGATGTGTCAGTCTTTGCATTCTTAACAATCAATGCCTTTTGCGTAGTATTTTGCATCCATGTCGTCAAAGCAACATATTGCACAGTTGGAGATACAGTATGCTTTCTGCTTTATTTTGTGATTTCAACCTCTGTTTAGGTTAAGATTTTCTAAAATATCCTTAGATAAGTGGGATTAACTCGACATCCTACTCAGGAATACTTTTTGTTTAATAAAAGTTCCAGTCAGCCGTTGGCAGCTTTATCTGGATCACTGATACTGTGCTGTGTGTGTGGGTCTATATCCAGCATGAAGAGCTTCCAGGAAGCAGCTAATGCACATCAGCCAGAAAGCTGTTTGGCAGCTCATATGGTGTGATGACAGGTGTATCGTAACGGTGGCACGGACGCTGCAGAAAGTCAGAATAGAAGGCTAAGCCCTGACAGAGCTTTGTGCGTGTGTAATGAGAGATGAGCAGTTTTCCTTGTATGTGTGTGCATTGTGTGTGCATGTCTGTTTCTTTGTGTGTACGAAAATAGTTAGTATGACACGTCTTGCAGTGCTAATAAAAATTATTTCTGTAGAGTAATGCCGCTATATATTTAGTCCCTTATCGTTGAATTCTGCAATCCATGTATGTTGTGCATTTGTGTCCATGGCAACAAACATAACGCTAATACTTCCTGTGCCCTTGGATTTGACACCGGAGGTTCAGAGATTTAACTCCTTGCTAAATCTGTCGCCTGGAATCCAGAAGAGATCTGCCAGTCAACTAACACCAACAGCGGCAGCACCCGTTCCAAATTCGATAAGACCAAGATCAAGTTCAAGACTGCTTTCGTTGTGCCTTATGATGAGTCATTTCAAATAAGTACTATCAATTAGTTCTATCTAAAACTTTTTTTTTCACAAAGCGTAGTTAGCCAAGATTAACAAGTGACATTATGCTTTGGTAAATTCTATTTACCCACTAAAAAAGGTAACATCACCATAACCAAATGCTGTTTTGTTCTTTTCTAACTAAAATGTACAGTGGCAGACGTGTGCAAATGCTTTACAATGGCGCAAAACATTTCCATTAGGTGAAATGCGCTACACGTAAAAAGAAAATGCAAATACAAAAACACAAATGTGCAATGTACACATGCAAATAAAGAAACTTCTTCACTAACTTGACAAAATGCAACATTTAAAAAAACATTAACCAACTTTTTAAAAGTGCAGCGCATTATCCTAATGGGAGGGTTTTGGGCCGTTTTAGCGCGTTTGCACCATAGACTATATATAAATGGACGTAGGGTCCGTGACGTCACCGATAGGATTCTGCAGAGTTGCGGAGAAGCCCTTAGTAGGCGGAGTCTGCCACTAACGGCTCGACAGAGTTCAACTCCTGTCACCGAGCTGGAAGTTCCAGAGCTAGCTGAAGCTACCAAACTAAGCTAACATGCTCCCCATCTGCACACTGCCGTCGCATTTTACGTTTCTAAGGTAAGCGGACATGAAACTATTCAGCAAAACTATGAATAATAATCTAAGTTATTGAGTTTTTAGCATAATAATTCAGAATCTTAAAATCCCTTAACGTTTGTATGCAATTGTGCTAAATTCAACACTGGAATCAAGCAAATATTAATATGTTTGCATGACATTAGTTATTTATATTTTGATATCACTAAATTATACGTTTAATACATTTAAAGAGCCTGTGACACGAGTTTCCCCCATCATCCAAACCCATCAATTTGAGTAAATATTGTCCCCTTGAAAACCGTTACTGAACTGATTTTGGATATTTGTACTTTGATAACCATTAATCTGCCCTTCAATGTTGACCATTTTCTGGACCTTCTCGGGGATTCTTCAAGTCCCGCCAAATTATGTGTGACGTCATTGCGGGCACAGCGCTCCAGCAAGCTCAGACAGCGATGACAGTTTAATTTTGAACGTGTCTGAGAGCTCATATGTGGCTGAAGGATCGGTTTATGTTGTATCTGTTAGAAGTTTAGGAATTAGGTGCATCGATATGGGCGATAATACGGTCATGTAGCCAGTGGTGGACTGGGACTAAAAATCATCCCGGGATATCCAATGTTTAGCCATCACTCTCGGACGCGGGACTTTAAAGGAGGACAGCCTACACTTATTTCGTTATCTATTAAAAAACACAACATTGAGTCACCTATTTGAAAAATAACCCACGAAGTACAGTTACAGCCGCTTGTAAGAATTTAATTTACTAGCGACTCCTACTACTAATTTAGCAACAAACTCGGCCAGACGTAAAGGACTACTCATTTGTTGGGCTACGAAAAACATCATGTGGTTGTACCTAATTTGCATTACAAAAAAATGGGTTACAACCCCTTTAATTACCTATTTTACGTGTCCTAATAATAATTATAAAGGTGAGGCTAGCGCCCTGTGATCCCAGGTGGCAAAGGGGCGTCGTTCCCGAGGGGGGCTGCAAATGCACCCGACCCGATCCCACGTCACCTAGGGCTACCCGGCCATGGCTTCCACCCTGCCAGCGTAAAATTCAGTGATCGTGTAGGGGGTGAGGGGGCCAACTTTAAATGATCGCCAATGGCTTCACCCAG
>NW_011362911.1:269310-271612 GCF_000735185.1 Notothenia coriiceps | reverse complement strand
TTTCAATCTAAGAGGTTTCAGGTTGAGTGGGGGCTTCCACGGCTGGTGTAATCACAGGACTCTCACATTCTATATCTGCAGTTTTAATTTTCAGCAGAGTTTTCCAGCGGTCAGCTCGTATTTTTACCGGCACAACCCTTTGAGCCTCAGCGTATGATCATTCCATTGTTTTGAAGGACTCCAGGTGCCTGCTCAATGCTGGCCCGGCCCAGGACAGGACCTCCCTCCGTTTAGGGTCCAAGGCAAACAGCAGGGCGAAGCGGACGTTCCCTTGTTGATAGCACAAAGGGGAGGCGGCATGCGAGCAGCCAGCCCTGAACGACCAGGGTTTTCTTCTCAGCTCCACGTATCCAGCTCCAAACCAGGTTCGGGCTTCACGGCTCTCGATCTCATCAGCCTCCAAGATGTCTCAGCAGGCCTCTCCGGCCTCCTTTAGCATTCACAGCGCTAATTCTGAAGGTGGTTACTTTGCCACCTGCTCTCCAGTCCGGGCGAACAACAAACTCTGTTATCCTCAGTGGGAGACAAGGGGGGTGTCTCTAGACTATTCTTTCTGGCCCCTTCCTTTCTTGTGGCCTCATCACACTATCCAGTCACCTCCAGTCCTCCGTAGTCCAGGTGTGTTCTCCTTCTGGTGAGTGCAGTGGTGTGGTGTGGTCTGCTGACTCTTTGAATGACTGGATGTGCCTGGCCCACATCTGCCAGGGATACAGGAAGTGGTTTTAGTGTCTTTAAACACATTGATGATGTGCTTTCTCTGTATAATTAAGGTTTTATAGTCTCAATTTGAAATGCTAAAGTGTAATTTGGGCTAAGGAGGAAAATGTGTATGCCCCTGCAAACTCTTGTTGGCAACCTTTGCTTTTACTTACAGGCAATAAACTTGTGGTTCATGACAGGCATTGGATCGGCTCCACTGGGCCTCTCCATATTCCGAGCATGGTTTTTCTCCGCCAGAACACGGAACTCGATACTCAGATGCCCCTCAATGGAGCCGGCGTCAACTTGGTTAGGCTCATCTCGGACGAATGGCTTCTGACGCCCTGACCCATCTCATGCCCTTCTTCTCCTTCTTCTCCACATGGAAAGTATTACCTATATGATAAAATATCATTCCTCCATCTCAGGCCGGGCCTCCTCCAGGTCACAGTGGCTGAATGTCCATCCACGTTGCAACCTCCGGTTTTAGATGGTGCGACCGAGGGAGGACCTACACGCAGGAGAAAGATTAATACATTCAGGGAATCTGAGTGTACATTAGAAAGGTTTCGAAATGTAATGCTTTAAATGAGGCTTCATGTTATGATGATTAAATACAAGTTATTGCATACATTTCCTGTACATTAAATGTGAGTGTTGAATAAAGCCAGGTTCAAAATTTGTTTACCAGAGGGGGATTTTGGATATATTTATGTATCATAAGATAAGATAAGATATACTTATGGTACAAAACGATTTTAAAAAAGAATTCACTCCAAATAATCATAGAAAACACAGGCAATACAAAAATTGCATGTTGTCCACATGAACGTACTCGAATTCTGTCGACCATCCTCTGACGGCCTCGGAGTGAGACGGATCACTGGCTCCGTACTTGGTTCACGGCGGACACTTTTGAAGAAGTAGTCGTTGCCCCTGGATGAGCTTGTTTGGCCACAGTAGTGACAGTCAGGACCTTCTCTCCAGGGATGGTCCACAGCAGGCGGCTGGTCTCCTCTTCTCGAGGGTGTGTACGTACTTGGATGGCGAGCCTCCGTCCGTGGGTGGGGGCCGTCCAGGGTGAGAGTGACCCTTCTCAGAGGAAATGCCGGCTGCACTCGATGGGCCCGCAGGAAACTGCAGTGAACATCCAGACGTTTGACCTTCACCGTCTCCTCCGTTCACTCCGAAGGGGGGTTGCTGGCGGTGATGATGTAGTCTCCGGAGTCATTCCTGCTGGCGTACTTCACGGACAGCGTAGAGGAAGAGGCAGGTGGTCTCAATGTTAACGCAGGTCCGAGGGTTTGAAATTACTTTCCTCCCTTGGAACCAGCAGGAGTGGGCGCAGGTTTGCCTATAATGGCTGGTGGCAGTGACCACGATGGTGTCTCCAGCCCTGACGTGTGACCCTCCATCACATGAGAGTCAATGATGATGGGTCCGTGGGCAGCTGTTGGACCATGAGGATAAACTTAATTCATCATGCAGATTAAATTACAGCGTATTTGGATTAAAGATATCTGTGTGGGTAGTTTTAAAAATGCCCGATCATCTGGGAACCATATCGGCAAATACTCTTTCTCTTAGTTTTTGTTAAAGCAGC
>NW_011362911.1:263814-269283 GCF_000735185.1 Notothenia coriiceps | reverse complement strand
GACTTATAATAATTTTAACCGACCTAAAGTCTTACTGTTTTTTTTTTACTTTGTTATTGTCATCTCATGTGGTAATTTGCATGAACACACACATTCAAATGATTCAAAAGATCCTCTCTAATGCCTACTTTATAATGCAGTTTTCACCAAAAACAACATTTTAAAAGAGCACTTTGAACACATCATGATAACGATATAATTGACTTAGAGATGTGTCAATAGTGACTGATTATAAAAGCACAAAAGGTGTTGGTTTCTAAAATAAATCATTAATGTTTATGCGTGGTATATCTATCTCACCGTATTCGTCGGCGCAGATGATGGTGTCTGTCTGCTCCGAGGGGGGGCTGAGGGCTCCGGCCGAGTTCTTGGCTCGGATCCTGAACTCGTACTTGCAGCCCTCCTGCAGGTCGGTGACGGTGTACGCCGGGTCGACCACGTTCACGGGGTTGGCCTTCACCCAGATCTTGGAGGGCAGGTCGCGGCGCTCCACGATGTAGCCGGTCAGCCGATGGCCGCCGTCAGACTGCGGCTCGGTCCACTGCAGGGTGACGGTGCTTCTGGTGATGCTGACTACATCGGGTCTGCCAGGAGCATCTGGGGGAACAGGGATTCAAAACATGAAGGCATTGCAGCATACGTCACAGAATCGCTGATGGATCAGCTGTCCAACCCTTACCGATGGGGTCCAGGGCCACCTGGGGGTCGGTGGGGGCGCTGGGCCTCCCGATGCCGGCCAGGTTGACGGCCATGACTCTGAACTCGTACTCAAGTCCTTCAGTTAGGCCCATCACTTTGTGCTCCCTCATCATCAGGGCGCTGGGGCTCGCCCTCTTCCACAACATGCTGTTCCTCTCCTTGAATTCAACAAAGTAGCCTGGATGTACGGGCAAAATCACAATCAATACACATCATACAATAGTGTTTATATTACTATTTATTAAGTCAAGGAGGTAACACTGCTCTAAATTCTTTAGGATCAAAGATAGAAGACAGAACCACATGGATATTGGACAGGAATATAGAGGTGTGTGAGGAGGCTCACCTGTGATGGGAGACCCTCCGGTCTTCCTGGGGTCGTTCCAGGACAGGTAGGCGGAGTTATGGCGCATGCTTGAGATCTGAGGTGGAGGAGGAGCATCGGGAACATCTGCAGGAAAGAAGACAAGTTGTTTTAAAAACTCTTAAACGATAAAGATATAATATGGATATATGGCCCTGAAGGTGGAGCACTTACTGAAGGGATGTTTGGCCACGATGGGGTCGGACTTGAGCCCCTCGCTGACACCGTACTTGTTTTCAGCGCTGACTCTGAAGATGTACTCGGTGCCCTCGTGCAAGCCGGTCACCCGCTGCACGTTGCTCTCAACGGCGGAGGACACCGTCACCCACATGTTGGTGACAAAGTCCCTCTTCTCCAGGATGTAGTTGGTGATCTCAGAGCCGCCGTCGTCCTTCGGAGCGACCCACTTCAGCGTGGCGGCGTCCGCGTTGACGTCCTTGAACTTCACGGGGCCAATCGGGATGCCGGGTTTACCCACCACCCTGAGAAGAGACGTGGATTATATATTAATAATATATTCTTACCATTGTTACTACAGAGACGGCAATGATGTCCAGGAGTAGCATAGTGGGGGTGAGCAGAGATCAAGACTCCTCACCTCATTATGAACAGATTTAAATGAAACCTGGTTTGCTCTTCACATGACAATTAAACGCCACTCTACGCAGTAGATTAGGCAGCACATGGCCTCGCCTCTTCAAAAATGAACTGGGACTATTATTGGTTTATGATCAATGAATCCTGATGCAGTTGGTAGACTAGTTTCCGTGAAATCTGCTCCACCGATAGAGAAGTGTTTTTTATTATTAAAAGCTGATCTAACTGTTAAAGATGGTGGACTCTAGGGTCCTACCTGATGAGGCAAAGGACTCAGTGGTCCTACCTGATGAGGCAAAGGACTCAGTGGTCCTACCTGATGAAGACGCTGGTCTTAGTGGTCCTACCTGATGAAGACGCTGGTCTTAGTGGTCCTACCTGATGAAGATGGTGCTCTCCCTGCTCCCAGCGCTGTTCCTCAGGGTGATGGTGTACTTGGAGGCGTCGCTGCGCTGGCAGTCCCTGATCAGGAGGGTGGTGTTGACGGCGGAGGACTCGGCGCAGACACGGCCGGTGTCCGTCAGGTTCTCCTCCTCGCCCTTCTTCCAGGAGACCTTCGGCGTGGGCTTGCCGATGATGGGGATCTTCAGGCGCACCATGCTGCCCTCCTTGGCGATGTAGCACATGTTGGGCAACTCCCGCAGGTCGCAGGTGGGGAGGACTGCACGGCAGAGGACACAGCATGAACATCACTGTAACTCATGTAATAACTACACCCTACACTGTGATGGTGTCTTCTCTCAGCTGGAGGGAGGACACGCTGACATTTCTTCTAAATGTTTTCAGTAAAGGTTTTAATGATTCTCTTTTTATAGATCAACTCTTTATTAGTTTGATTTGTTTGCATTAGCTTGTTGAGTGAACATGAAAAAACTCAAATGTAATATTAAATAAAATAAATAAAATAAATAAAATAAATAAAATAAATAAAATAAATAAAATAAATAAATAAAATAAATAAATTATTTATCAAGTACAAGTACTGATACCAGTGTGTTATACTCTACTGCAGTACAAGTACTGATACCACTGTGTTATACTCTACTGCAGTACAAGTACTGATACCAACCACGCTGAGCTCCTTGACGGCGCTCTCCCCCGAGTCGTTGACGGCCTTCACCCTGTAGGTGTACTCGCGGCCCTCCACCAGGTCCTTGCCGCTGTACTGCATGTTCTTGGACCTCATGAGTTCCTTGTAGTCGTCTCCTTGGGACACCTCCAGCACGTAAGCGATGATGCGGCTGCCGTCAGGCTTCTTCCAGCTCAGCGTACACGAGTCCTTCGTCACCAGCAGCGTCTTGAAGTCCATGACGGGGCCAGGCTCCTCTGCAGGGGCCAAACAAACACTTTGTCAAACCCCTATCCACTATAATACCCCTGATGTGCAAAAACACTGCCTGTAAATAGACCCTCCAGGAGTCACGCTTTATTTACAGTCCGTCAACAGAACCAGACTTTATACGGTCACTTATTCAATAAATATACTGCAACTTAGCTTTTTAACCACGGTGAACTTTTCTACTGTTTGTTTTGACTTGTTGTGTTCTTCATTATTAACAAGTTCCTTGTTATTTAACACATGTACATTTCCCCTGGTTCTGTTAAAGGGCTCCATGTGTTTACTGCACACACTATATATCTGCAAACAAAGTCCATCACAGTCCCCCTGCTTCCACTCCTGATTTTCACTTTATTATTTGCCCTTCTTCTTTATAGGGTTGTTAGTTTGTTCACACCTTGTACATCTATTATTATATTTTATTACAATCCTGTATAAAATCTGTGACCTATATTAACTTACAGTCCGTCAACAGTACCATACTTTATATGGTCACTTATGAATAAATATACTGCTACTTAGTTTTTAACCACAGTGACCTTATCTGCTATTTTGACTGATTGTGTTCTTCATAATTAATAACGTTCTTTGTTCCGTGCTCCATCGGTTTACTGCACACACTATATATCTGCAAACAAAGCCTGCAAATATAAAACACAAAATCTGTGACCTATAGTAATTTACAACCCCCTGAGGCCTGACGGCGTCGGGGGTCTCGCAGCTCTCGCCCACCCCCAGCTCGTTGACGGCAGAGACCCTGAAGATGTAGCAGCGCCCGGCGTCCAGGTCCGGGACCTTGAAGGCCGTCTTGGCGCTGTTGCTGCTGACGATGGACCACGCCTTCCTCTCCGTCTCACGCTTCTCCACAATGTAGTGCGTCACCTCGTGGCCTCCGTCCAGCAGGGGGGGGTCCCAGTAGATGTTGGCGTTGTCCTTACATGAGTCCTTCACCGTCAGGTTGGTGGGGGGGCCGGGGGTGTCTGCAGCAAAGAAACACGGGTTAGCAACAGCTGCAATATACTCTACTGTAAGTACAAGTACAAGTACTGATACCAGTGTGTTATACTCTACTGCAGGTACAAGTACAAGTACTGATACCAGTGTGTTATACTCTACTGCAGGTACAAGTACAAGTACTGATACCATGTGTTAGTGTGTTATACTCTACTGCAGGTACAAGTACAAGTACTGATACCAGTGTGTTATACTCTACTGCAGGTACAAGTACAAGTACTGATACCAGTGTGTTATACTCTACTGCAGTACAAGTACTGATACCACTGTGTTATACTCTACTGCAGTACAAGTACTGATACCAGTGTGTTATACTCTACTGTAGTACAAGTACTGATACCAGTGTGTTATACTCTACTGCAGGTACAAGTACAAGTACTGATACCAGTGTGTTATACTCTACTGCAGTACAAGTACTGATACCACTGTGTTATACTCTACTGCAGTACAAGTACTGATACCAGTGTGTTATACTCTACTGCAGTACAAGTACAAGTACTGATACCAGTGTGTTATACTCTACTGCAGGTACAAGTACAAGTACTGATACCAGTGTGTTATACTCTACTGCAGTACAAGTACTGATACCAGTGTGTTATACTCTACTGCAGTACAAGTACTGATACCACTGTGTTATACTCTACTGCAGTACAAGTACAAGTACTTACTCTACTGCAGTACAAGTACTGATACCACTGTGTTATACTCTACTGCAGTACAAGTACTGATACCACTGTGTTATACTCTACTGCAGTACAAGTACAAGTACTGATACCAGTGTGTTATACTCTACTGCAGTACAAGTACTGATACCAGTGTGTTATACTCTACTGCAGTACAAGTACAAGTACTGATACCACTGTGTTATACTCTACTGCAGGTACAAGTACAAGTACTGATACCAGTGTGTTATACCCAGCGTGTTATACTCTACTGCAGGTACAAGTACAAGTACTGATACCAGTGTGTTATACTCTACTGCAGTACAAGTACTGATACCACTGTACAAGTACTGATACCAGTGTGTTATACTCTACTGTAGGTACAAGTAAAAGTACTGATACCAGTGTGTTATACTCTACTGCAGTACAAGTACAAGTACTGATACCAGTGTGTTATACTCTACTGCAGGTACAAGTACAAGTACTGATACCAGTGTGTTATACTCTACTGCAGTACAAGTACTGATACCACTGTGTTATACTCTACTGCAGTACAAGTACTGATACCAGTGTGTTATACTCTACTGTAGGTACAAGTAAAAGTACTGATACCAGTGTGTTATACTCTACTGCAGTACAAGTACAAGTACTGATACCAGTGTGTTATACTCTACTGCAGGTACAAGTACAAGTACTGATACCATGTGTTATACTCTACTGACAGTACAAGTACTGATACCATGTGTTATACTCTACTGCAGTACAAGTACTGATACCAGTGTAGTTATACTCTA
>NW_011362911.1:262645-263780 GCF_000735185.1 Notothenia coriiceps | reverse complement strand
CCACCCAGCTGGGGAACTATCTGGCCAGCTTGCTCGAGCACTTGCCGTCTCGGCTGCAGCTCTTTCCCCTGGACAGGTGGAAGGGGCCCGTGCGCGCCTGGCGGCTGCAGCAGGTCTCCTGGTGGTGAGGGTAGAAGCGGCGGGGAGGTGGCGAGCCGGAGAAGCTGGGAGGTGAGCGGCTGCGGCCCAGGCAACCCACTCCCCCGCCCCCCCGGTGCTCGTGGCGGGACGGCGAGGAGCTGACGGAGCGCTGCAGGGAGGAGGAGCTGCGCGGGGAGGCGCTGGAGCTGCGGTGGTGGTGGGGGGAGCTCGTCAGGCTGCAGACGCCCATCCTAGAGCCCCCGTACTGGGCTGAGGAGCGGTGGTGGAGGGGAGAGCCCCGGGAGCCGTGCATCAGCTGAGCGAGGCACGACAGCAGGTCTGAGTCACTGTTGCTGCCGGCTCGGATGCGGTAACGCCTGAGCCTGAGTGGATACAAAAGAAGAAGCAGGGCAGATTATGAATCAGAGCCAAGTCATATGATCGCAAACCAGGAAACAGGGTGATCCATCAAACTGAGCCAGTGGGTTGTACATTTATTTAAAAACGGCAATTACTTTGCACATTTTGTTAGTTTAGTGTATTTGAGTGCATACTAACTGTTTCTGTAAATGTATATTGGGTGTGTATTTTTTTTTTTATTTCATTTTTAACTCATTTGCAAAGTCTTGTTTATGTTGCTGTTAAAAATAATTTCCCAAATTGGGCTTAATAAGGTAATTAAATTAAATTCAAGTTTATTTATATAGCCCAAAATCAAAAATCCTATTGGTCTCAGAGGGCTTCACAAGTCAACAAAATAAATTGGCAATGTAAAACAATGTAAAAACAACAAACATATCTTACAAGATCAATGTGAGAATACCAATTTAAAAAGGAACATAACACAATGACATACAGTTACAGTTCATTCTATTCTAATCTTATCCAATTAGCTTAGCAAAACATAACGTCTTTGCTGTTCGTCATAGTTGTTGTTGAGAACAATAACGGCCTATTTATTTATAAAAATCAACCAATTACCTGCCCTCCGCTGTGGGGCGGCCCGGTGGTTTTCCAGGGGGCGGGCGCGGCAGGTATTGGGCGGCCAGCTGCT
>NW_011362911.1:257097-262585 GCF_000735185.1 Notothenia coriiceps | reverse complement strand
CCTGCCCTCCGCTGTGGGGCGGCCCGGTGGTTTTCCAGGGGGCGGGCGCGGCAGGTATTGGGCGGCCAGCTGCTCAGCAGAAGATACCGGATGAACGGGACGCGGGATCCTGCTCTTGCGGGACAGAGGGCTGGAGGAGGAGGAGAGGGAGGGGCCGTCGTCTCCCTGCCGGTCTGAGCGGGAGCCCATGAGAGAGTCCTCGTCCTGAGAGCGGTCAGAGGTGGAGGACAGCGGGTCCCTAGCGAGGGACGCCACCATGGGGCCACGCCTATCAGAGAGGGAGGGGGAAGCAGTGGGAGAGGGGGCCGATCCGTGGTGGTTGGCTTTCTTCTGTAGGAGTTTCTCCTTGGCAGACCCCGCAGGAGGGAGATCCAACAGGCTGGAGGGCTCCAGGACTGGGATGCGACTGTGCCTCCGGCTGGGGGCCTTACGGGGGGCAGCCGGGGAGGAGGAGGGTGGTCCATCGGTGTGATCGTGGTTCACCTCTCTGCTCGCCTCCCCCCTCAGCTGAGGCTCTGTGGCACAGGGAGTCGGGCCAGAATCATTCTCAGGGTCCTTCAGCTTGGGGAACGCCCCGTTACTTAAATCCCTTTGGCTGTTAACAGTGGGGGAGAGGTGGCCATTGGCAAACAAGGGGCTTCGAGGAGAGTGAAGGGAGTGAGGGGAGTGAGGGGAGTGAGGGGAGCGAGGAGAGCGAGGAGAGGAAGGCAAGCGCAGAGGAGGCGAGTGTGGGGAACGTAGGGAACGAGGGGAAGACAAACGGTTTGGCGGAGGGCCCTGAGTTTTGGGAAACATGTCTCCATTGACCATTATCTCAGCCAGGGGGTCTGTAGGAGTCCCGGGATTGGTGGGCACATGGTCCTGGGGGGAGCTGATGTCCGCTGTGCGCTCCTGCACCTGCTGAGCCTCGGCTTCAGCCTCACTCCGCCTCTCCAGCAGGAGGCACTGTTGAGCACTGTCTGATCCCGACAGGGAGGAGAGCCCAGAGGGACGCTGAGCCGTCAACTGGAGGGGGGGGGGGGGAAGTGGAGACATGGGAGGAAAAAGAAACACAAGTGTTATTTAAAAAAATCAACCATACTAAAATGGGAAAAATATTCTAGTTGTCAAAGGCATGTTGCTGATAGACTACAACATGTCGAGTTGTGCTGTAGTTCTGTAGCAAGAGCCTGATGCAGATGTGTGAAAAGAGAAGAATTTTATAATATGGGGTAACCAATGGTGATTAGTTTGGCAACAGCATGCAATACCATAGCTACCAGACCGAAACACACAAGTGCTATGGCAGTGTCAGTCAAGCTGTGAGTACTAAACCAGCAAGTAGGAGAGGAAACGTTCACGCAACTTCGCAGGGGGCTTCAGCGAAGAGAGGGTGAGGAACAAATACAGGGAGAGAGAGAGAAAGAGAAAGATAGAGAGGACAAAGACGATCTGAAACAAAAGAGACCATGCGACCTGTAGTCATGACTCGACATTCCAAACACACATGCCACAATCAGACAAACACACACCCCCTATTCAGATCACAAGGACACATGTCCAGACACAAGGACACATCTGACCCATGCTCTGTCTGGCCTGCACAATGCCCCCTCATGGTTTCTGGAGAGAGCTGCCGGACATCAACACAATAAGCAAGCCGACTGAACAAAGAAGCCAAAATAAGCAACTGAAACGAAAAAAACAAATAGAAAAAGAAAGAAAGAAGGAAAATGTTGACAGCCGGTGTTGTTGGTTATGACGTGGAGGAAGCTGAATGAAGTTGTTTTTTTAGTGATGGGCTCATCACCTGCTGCAGCTGGGCACGAGTGATGCGTATGACGGAGGGAAACTTGGCGTTGGCAGCGCCCGCCGGGATGGCTGGTAGTTTCCTGCGAGCGGGTGAGCGGGTGCCGGGGGCGGGGTACTGTGGGAGGGAGGCGTGGCAAGAGGAGGAGGAGGAGGCGCGCTCCTGCTGCTGCGGGTCGACGGACATGCTGCGCCTCAGGGAGGGAGGGTGGCGCAGGTGCAACGGGTCCGACAGGGTGGTCAGGAGTGTGTGAGGGCTGGGAGAGCGCAGAGGGATGGGGCTGGAGGTCCGGAAAGCGACTTCCTCAGGCAGGGACGGAGGAGAGGTGGGGAACTAAGAGAGGGGAAGGAGAGAGGAGGGGTTGTGAGACTGGTGAGGGAGGGAGGGAGGAGATGGCGGGAGTTACCGTGGGGAGCAGGAGGATGAGTTGTTCTCAAGCGAGAATGCGACGGGAGGATTATTAAGATAGGAGGAGGATCTTAGGCTAGGGGAGGAAGACAGAGGCGAAGCATTTTGGGCAGATCGTGGACATTATGAACATGGAGGAAGTTGTTCTGGTTGTAGAAGAGAGAGTGAGGGGACAGTTATTCCTCCTGTCGTTTAAAAAGTTGCTCAACAATTGTAAAAGTGTTTTAACTTTTAGATTTCGGAGAGCTGGCTGAAAGTTATACAAAAGTAAAAGAGCAAAAAAGTAATTTAAAATCAGCATAAAAAAAAGCATATATATAATAAGCAAATTATTGAATTTGGGAAGTAAATAAAAACCAACCAAATATATTGGAAAATGTCTGCAAAATAGGATAAATGTAAGCATATTTATTGCAAATCAAAGTGCATTTCAATAAGCTTTCTTTCCCCCATGCTGTGATCTGATAAGCTCTGCAGTTGTGACACATATATATTTCTCTAACACATAAACACAGGCGAATAAGTGAGAAAACATAAAGCAGGAACATTTAGCTTGAAACTACAGCGAGATGCAGCTGGTGGGACTCTGACTGCTGTATGATATAAGCATTTGTTTCTGTAGAGCTTTTTAACTTTGTAAAATCAGTCACATGTAGGCCATGTTGTGAGAAGGCCTTCAAAGGAAAGTGCTTACCTGAGTGAGAACTCCTTCAGCCAGAGCTTCACCCGGGCTGGTAGGAGTAACGGGAGGCAGACTCCCGATGGGGCCCACGCTAAGCTCCAACTTGTCCACTTTTGTACTTCCCTTGGAGGAAGCCGTGCTTTCTCGTCTAGCTTTGCCAGAGAGAGGGCTGGGGCTGCACTTTTCCCAGCCCGGAGACTGATCCCCCCGCTGGAGCAGCTCTGGCTCCTCATCCTCCTCTGAGGTGGCGGTCTTGGCTCCTGGAGAGCCACCGGGCCTCTCCACCATTACCCACTCCCTGGAGTCAATGTCCTGCCTCCCAGAGCTCAGGTTCAGGGCCACAAAGCCCCCGCTGATGGCCGCCCCCTCTCCCTGCTCCAGGGATCCACAGGATGCTGGTTTAGGAGACCCAGCACCCGACCGGAACTCCTCGTCGTAGTGCCAGACCCTGTCGTGGCGCTCCCCGGCGGGTACAGCCTGAGTGACAGGGATGATCGCTGCTCCGTCAGACGCCATCTCCTGCTGCTGGGGGCCGAGCTGCTGCCTCCCTAAGCTGAACACACAGATTCAAACCATCCACTTAGTGCTCTATCCTCTGGAACATTTAGCAGAAAAGGATGTCGACATAGAAGTATCTGCCTCCAGTCTCATATTGCATAGAGCACAGATAGTGTACAACCACACAAACGCTCTCGCAATTGTTTTACGCTCAGTGTCCGAAAGAGAATTGCTTCTCAACTTATTCTTCCGATTATGGACTATTGTGATGTTGTCTTCCAAAATGCACATAAATCAGATCTTGCTCCACTCAACATAGCCTACCACAAACTATGCAGATTTGTTCTTGGTTGTCCTTTTCGTACACATCACTGCATAATGTATAACCAACTTAAATGGCCTTCTTTAAATGTAAGAAGACACACGCATTGGCTTCAGCTGATATTTAAATGCATTTATCTTAACTATCCCCATCATATTTAAAGCAGTATTTTGTACCCTACTCGCCAAATCATCAAGTTAGACATTCTGTTCAGATTTATTTCTCTGTCCCCTCTGCAAAAAAATGGATTGGCAGAAGAGCGTTCATGTTCAAAGCCCCAACAGACTGGAATACTTGACCTGCTGCTGCTATTAGATCTCTTGCATCATTGGGTATATTTAAACATGCATTGTGATCTCACTTTCAACCGGTCTGTACTTGTTATTAACTGATGTTGATGAAACTGATCTGCTCGACTGTCTCAAATTGTATTGATCGTATGCATTGCTTGAATTTCACTTAACAGACTGCATGTGGTTTGTCTTGTGTGTCATGTTTTGCATTTTGTCTTTTTGTTTATGTATGCCTGTAAGTTGTTGCTATCGTCGAGACCCCCTTGAAAACGAGACGGTGCATCTCAAGGGGTTTGTCCCAATGAATAAAAATGTCGATATACACACACCTTTTCGTTGGTGTGCAAGTTCTTTCATTGTGAGTAAAGAAGACAAAAAAGCTTGCATATATGAAACATCTGATAGTTCAAACTAAGCCATGGAGGAAGTTACATTAAGTTTGTTGCACCTGTTTTCTTCTTAGAAAGTGAAACATGTGAGATGAGGTGAGATGTATCGCACTTTATTTCTAATCTAATTGTATCTGTCCAGATACCTGAAGCACTATTATTGTGGTATTAGTGTGAAGGAGAGGGAAAGAAGGATGATGATTTTGTCAGTTTTCCCTGAAAGAAAAGTTACAAAATGCTTGTAAGTAGGGATGGGTACCGAGCCCCGGTATTAAACGGGCCCCGGGGCTGAATTATTAAAGACCGTGGTACCGTTAAGCTCCGACGTTAGCGATCGGTACTGGAGACATGTAAAAAATATATGTCATGTGTATTATTGCTACACAAACATTATATTGNGCCACATAAACTAGTAAGAGATGTGAAAATAGCATCGACTGGCCTGTTCACTCTTTTAAAAGACCATATTCAACTTAAAATGGCCTTCTTTAAAATGTAAGAAGACACACGCATTGGCTCCAGCTGATATTTAAATGCATTTATCTTAACTATCCCCCTTATTTAAAGCAGTATTTCGTACCCTACTCGTCAAATCATCAAGTTAGACATTCTGTTCAGATTTATTTCTCTGTCCCCTCTGCCAAAAAAATCGATTGGCAGAAGAGCGTTCATGTTCAAAGCCCCAACAGACTGGAATACTTGACCTGCTGCTGTTAGATCTCTTGCATCATTGGGTATGTTTAAACATGCATTGTTATCTCACTTTCAACTGGTCTGCACTTGTTATTGATGAAACTGATTTGCTCGACTGTCTCATTGTAATGATTGTGTGCATTGCTTGAATTGTACTTAACAGACTGTATGTGGTTTGTTGCTATTGTCGGGACCCCCTTGAAAACGAGATGGTGTATCTCAAGGGGTTTATCCATACTTGTCAACCCTCCCGATTTTCGCGGGAGACTCCCGATTTCGTTGCCCTCTCCCGGTTTCCTCCCGGGGTCATATTTCTCCCGATTTCTGACAAAATCAGATTTACTCAGGACTGTTTCCACCCGGACTTTAATACAGCTACACCATTGTTTGGTTTCCATGGTAACACGTCTCTTT
>NW_011362911.1:251498-257048 GCF_000735185.1 Notothenia coriiceps | reverse complement strand
TGTGGTTCTGTGCATGTGGTTCTGTGGTTCTGTGGTTCTGTGGTTCTGTGGTTCTGTGGTTCTGTGGTTCTGTGCATGTGGTTCTGTGGTTCTGTGGTTCTGTGGTCCTGTGGTTATGTGGTTCTGTGCATGTGGTTCTGTGGTTCTGTGGTTCTGTGCATGTGGTTCTGTGGTTATGTGGTTCTGTGCATGTGGTTCTGTGGTTCTGTGGTTCTGTGCATGTGGTTCTGTGGTTATGTGGTTCTGTGCATGTGGTTCTGTGGTTCTGTGGTTCTGTGGTTCTGTGGTTCTACCATCAACCAGCTGATTTAGGTTAGAAATGTCTCTACGATAAGAAGTACTTTATTGATCCTGATGTTTGCAGCGTCATAAAAAGACAAAGCGTTCGAGAAATGAAAAGAGAATCCAAACAGAAATAAAATATCATGAAAGTATCCATGAAGCACATTTACAATAAACCACATCTAAAGCAGGATATGAAATATACATTAGTGTGTGACGAGTGGAATATGAAATGTCCCAGATGCTGAGGTACGTACTGATGATGTCCTTGGCCTCGTGTTTCCCGGGGACCTCCGCCGGCTCTCCGAAGCCGACCTTGTTGACGGCGGTGACGCGGCACTGGTACTGAGCCCGGTGCTCCAGGTTCTGGATGGTGTAGGCGGTGTCATGCAGGTTCCTGGGCACGTTGCAGCGCACCCAGTCCTTGGCCTCGCCCTTCCTGCTCTCCACCAAGTACCCGAGGACGGGGCTTCCCCCGTTGCTGGAGGGCTCCGTCCACGAGAGGCTGATGGTGCTGTTGGTGGTGTTGGTCATGGTGGGGTTCACCACGGGGCCGGGGGGAGCTGCAGCACATCCACAGGTTAGTTTGTACACGGAGAAACATGTGGTACAGCACTACGCCTTTATATATATATAAATATATATATATTTATATATATACAGGCTTGGGGATTAACGGGTTACATGTAACAAGATAACGTCATCAGGACAATAAAAGAAGGTAACTGTATTCGATTACATTCCAAAAATGTAGGTGGACGTACTGAATGATCCTTCTTTATAGTTTAAGTTTAGAATACTTCTTCTTCTTCTTTAATGCAGCAGGTGGAGACCTGATTTATTAAACAGAAATACAATCTGCTTTTGAATGATGTATTTAGCTTTAACAGCATCTGTAAACTATCACTATTACTACAGTTATTGATAAAAACTAGGGCTGTCAAACGTTTAACATTTTTAATCAGATTAATCACAGCTTAAAAATGAATTAATCAGAATAACCACCATTCGAACTATGTCCAAAATATGCCACTTTCTTTATGTATATTGTTGTGGGAATGGAAAGATAAATGAAAGAAGGCGGATATATCCATTTAACATACAGTATGTTTATTATAACGTTCTGTGTGTCAAAATGAAAGACAGCCCACACACCTATCAATCATCAAACCGTGGGGTCTTATTTCATTACGTGTTGATTTCTATCGACACAGGGGGGTGGGGTGTGGGGGGGGGGTGAGACCGATACTGTCGTCCGGTGATCTAACCGCCTTCTGGAAAAGCTTCACAAGTACGTCGGTACGCAAATGCGCTTTGTGACACAAGAGACGGTACGCATTTCAGATTGTTGCCGCACATGCCTACCTGCGTACCAGTTACAGTATGTGCACCTACTACAGCAAAAGTAAGAATAAAAACACTAAGGGAAAAATCATCCTATTGTTATTTATTTTCTCGTGTTTTTATTGGCACAGCATTTGATATTGAGGCAATCCAAAAGTAACGGAAAGTAATCAGGTTACTTTATAAATCGACATGTAACTGGTTATGAGTGTAAGTATTTAAAGGACTCACTGATGGGGTTCTGTGCGGTGGTGGTGGCGGACGGCTCGCTGGGCTTGCCCTGCCCGGCCTCATTGACGGCGCTGACCCTGAACTCGTACTCGGTGCCCTCGGTCAGGCCGGTGTATTCGATGCTTCGCTCGGTCAGGATCTTCCTGCCCAGCTTGGTCCAGTTCAGGTCCTTGGCCTCCTTCTTCTCCAGCATGTAGCCCACGATGGGGGACTTCCCGTCGTCCGCAGGCTCCTTCCAGCTCACCGTCATGCGGTCGCAGGTCACGTTGGTGACCAAAGGCGCCTCGCAGGGGCCGGGAACATCTGGGGGGACACCACAGGGTTTAGATCCGTAAAGAGGTCCATAATAAGAATGTGTCACCAGTTCTAGAGATGACACAATCCCAGTGAAACTACACCATTCTTCATTACTATATGTTTTATTATTTTTTATTGTTACTGTAGTTTTCTTAAAATAGTTTTCTATCTGCTTTTGAAATGTTTGTTTTACCTTTATGTATGCACCACAACACCAAGTCAAATTACTCGTACGTGTCAAGCTACCTGGTGATGAACCTGTTTCTGATTCTGACACCGGTTCAACACGGTAAAAGAGCCCTCCTTTATTACTGTTGGAAGTTACAGACGCTCACGCTGCTGTATAAATCCTGAGTCCAACTCACTGTAGGGGTTCTTGGCGATGACGGGTCCGGTAACCAGAGGGTCTCCGACCCCCCAGGTGTTCTCGGCCCGGATCCTGAACTGGTACTCCCGGCCCTCGATGAGCTTCCCGACGTCGAGCTCCTTCTCGTCGGCATGGATTTTGGCGCAGACCTGAGCCCAGTTGGCGCGGCTGGTCTCACGTTTATCCACGATGTAGTTGGTGATGATGGCGCCGCCGTCCTTCAGGGGGGGCTGCCAGGATAGCTTGATGTTCAGGGCGAACACCTCCAGGTACTGGGCACTGGCAGGGGGGCCGGGCACGTCTGAAGGCAAACACAACGAGGAAATATCAGCACACAGAGCTAAAACTAAAGTATGATGGAACTGTTATTAGGTTATTAATTAACATTAACATTACTAGGTTAGTAATGTTATTAGTTATTATGTTATTAATGATGGTTGTAAGGGATGATCAGTGTTGTTTTCAGCTCACAATTACTTTATTTTAAAAACGTTTGTATTATTATTTTAATGTTTTATTCTATTTTGTCTTTATTTTTACCGTGTGTAAATCCTGTTTTTAACTCTGGCCCGGTTGCTGCTCTAAATGCCTGATAAATAAAGTTCAATTTGATCTTATCTTAAACTGAACCGTTGTTTGCATGAGATTGACCCCGGTACTGACCCAGGACCACCACGGGGATCTCGGCGCTCTTGGTGCCGCTGGCGTTCTCGGCCACGATGCTGTAGGTTCCTGTGTGCTCCTTGCTGACGGAGGTCATGTCCAGCTGGAAGTGGTTCCTGAGGTGCGTGAGGACCTGGCCCTCGCTGGACTTCAGGCTGTCGTCGCCTCTCTTCCAGGTGACTCGGGGCATGGGCTTCCCGAACACCTGGGCCTCCAGCGTGATGCTAGAGCCCGCCTTCACCTTCACGCCCTTCTCCATCGCGGCACTGAGCTCCACCCTCGGCGGCACTGAGGGCGGGGGAGAAGGATGAGTTTAACAAATATGGTTTAAAGAGGCTGCTGCAAAAAAATGGATTGGCAGAAGAGCGTTCATGTTCAAAGCCCCAACTGACTGGAGTACTTGACCTGCTGCTGTTAGATCTCTTGCATCATTGGGTATGTTTAAATGTGCATTGTTATCTCACTTTCAACTGGTCTGTACTTGTTATTAACGGATATTGATGAAACTGATTTGCTCGACTGTCTCAAATTGTAATGATTGTGTGCATTGCTTGAATTGTAGTTAACAGAAGTCAAGATCTCTACTGTGTTTAGGGTCACTTTGATGGTGGTAAGAAGTAATGATATACAAAATCAATAGAAAATAACAATGACATCAAAAGAATTTATAAAAGTAGACGAAAACTTTACAAACAAAATGGGAAATACATACGTGGTGTTGTGTTCAGTTTTAATGAGCAATGCACAGTTCGATGGACCCACTACCTTGGACAAAGACTAAAGACTGTGGCCAAGTTGTGCCAATTTTTCTCGGGAGGAAAATAATGACAACCTTCAATTCTGCGAGTGCGACGACATATTTAGGACTCCAGGTTGAGTGACATCCCAAGAACCGCTACTGCCCAAATCAGGCCAATTGGTCTCCCAGAGGCTGGGGGGGTCCCCACAAAGGCCGCGGCCTGGACTTGACCATGAATGGCCGGGCAGCTACTCGAAGCGGCTGCAGCTCGAGGAAAGGAGCAGCGTACCTAAAAACGCGTCTGGACTCGGCGGTCAACGCCGCACCCCCGCACGCTCGCACTCGCGCGCTACATCCACTCGCGCGCGCGAAGTCACCCCGGACGGTCCTATCGAACTACAAGTCCCGCTTGTGGAGGTCCATGACCCGTGACCGTCCCCCCGGCCCGTGCAGACTTCCGTTTGTGTTGCTCCTTTATAGTCGTGTGTCTCGATTTTGATTTCATACTACCTTGACAATAATCCAATAATTAATTGTAATTGTAATGATCCAATCATTACAATAATCAATAATACAATAATTACTACCAACATTCCCTACTAGTCACAACAAAAGTCGAGTGTTAATGAAATAAAATTTTTGCAAACATAATAATAAAATTACAAAATAAGATAAAACAGAAATAAAAATGGCACACATTTAGGACAAAAATTGAGACCGGGCCAACGACGAGATTTACGGACTATTTATTTCAAGTTAAACTAGAATAGAATTTGACTTGGCAACAAACGTACTCTAACTGGGGCCATGACTGGGTCCTGGTGGTGCCCCTAGAGCCGCGAGAACCACGGCGACCGCAAGAGCCGGTGCTACGACATCCAAGGACACACGAGGAACGACTGCCTCCAGTACAGGTCGACCTTCACCAAGGACTCCACGCACTCCTGGACCGGGAGCGACCTGAAGTCCGACAGCAGCGGAGAGAAGGTCCACTGAGCCCCGTACCCGAAGGGCTTGTGGACCCGGAGGTCGCACTACGATCTCGGGCGGAAGTGGAAGTGCGGGAAGAGGTAGCGCCGTGACTCGAGGTGGGAGCCGCCGTGACTCCCGCCCCCTCTTCCTACTCAAATTGTTTATACCAAATTTCTCCGACGACGTTTTTTTACCTAACCGTCTTCTCGCAAGTACAAGTTTCGGGGTTGACTGACCTCATGAACTGGACGACGACAATCTAGAGAACGTAGTAACCCATACAAATTTACACGTAACAATAGAGTGAAAGTTGACCAGACATGAACAATAATTGCCTATAACTACTTTGACTAAACGAGCTGACAGAGTTTAACATTACTAACACACGTAACGAACTTAACATCAATTGTCTCAAATAAGTCTCTAGGCACGACTAAGAAGGTAAAAAATTTAACCCAAGATACCATCAGACTCAAGTCGTATCTACGGCCGGCACACAGTCCGCGAGCTGGTAAGAGACGTGTCTGCTCGTGGCCCAGCGACCCGCAGCCTGCCAGAACGAACTTGATCTATACGCTCTTGGTTTAATTTTTATACCTTCTTCTATTCTGCCTTAGAGACTTCTATTTGCTGTAATGTTATTACAGTCTCTACC
>NW_011362911.1:246462-251309 GCF_000735185.1 Notothenia coriiceps | reverse complement strand
CCCCCATTTTGCATTTTGAAATGCTCCCGATTTCTGAGGTCTCAAGGTTGGCAAGTGTGGGTTTATCCCAATGAATAAAAATGTCTATATATTCACGATTATAATTTGTACGGTTCTATACAGATCCCATAACGTCATTTTAACATCTATTAAACAGAAAAAACTGTCACTCAAAATACTGGCATCCACTACGCTATTGTTAACGTTAGAAATGGTTTTGATCCGAAGGCAAATCTCTTGGCTTACAACACAATCAGTGCCTCCAGAGTAAACAGTGCTAAGGGTTTTAGTCTCTCTCAAAGTATTCTGTATGATGAAAGAAAAAACAAACAATGGAACCACAACGCCGATTGGAGACATCCACTTTTAAACTAGGAAATGCTTTTCATTTTTGTTCAACATAAACAATACCACTGGTGTGGTAAAGAGGCACCCAGTTGTCTTGATTAGTGCTCTTAATGTTTGTTTTCTGTGATGATGCCTCTGCAGGATTTGTTTTTAAAGTTCAAATAGTGGTGGGAATAGCTATCGCTGTCTCTATCTGCTGTTCTATAAGGAGAATGTATTTCTGTATTTCTCCTGAAATAATGGGGCAAGTCTTTGGAGGCTGATTACAGAAACACGTTTTCTCAAATTGTTGATGAGAAAGTTTTTATTATAACACGATCACAGGCAGATAATCTTCCCGCTATATCTCTGATGTCCTGATGTGTTTTTCTTCTGCTCCTCATTACACCAGAGATGGCTGTTAGTCATAACAATGTCACTGCAATGGCACTGTAATTAACAAGATGAATATTATGAGCCCCCGCCTTGTTTTCTTTCTAGACACCCTTTATATTTTTCACTTTCTTTTTCTCTTTTTGTAATCTCCTTTCTACACATCTTATTGTTACGTTTTCTCTTCCATCCATCCTTTTATTCAGGAGATATGTTTATTTATTTCCTTTCCATTTCCCTTTCCCCCCTTTCTCTTTACCCAGTCTTAGTCTCTGCTCCACCCTTTCTTCCTTTCTCTCATCTCCAAGTTTTTCCCCCTTTTGTGGCTCGGTGACAGATGCCTAATTGAATGATGAATGGCCCTTTATTATGCTCTAATTGAACTGCAGGCTCTCTGATTGGCTGACACTTGTGCAGCTGGGCTCGTCTGATTGGTTGGACAGATTATGCCGTCCAGGGGTGGGTTGCTGGTTGGATGAGTGCGAGTGGCGGCTGGCAGGAGTGTTAGCCCTACTCTCCATCTGTCTCCTCACACACACACACACACACACACACACACACACACACACACACACACACACACACACACACACAGAAACACACACACACACAACAGACACGCATTAAGACAGAAGCCTCACCAGCCTCCACACATTCCTCACTATCTCAGCCCTCACTCTCTCTCCTCCTTTTCCTGCTGCATCCACTTTTCCAGTCGAGCAGGCCGGCGGTAAGCACAAGCAGACTTAATCATGCACTGCCAGAATTAAAAGTCATTCCTCAGAGCCAGGCTGCCGGCACGAAAATAAGAAAATCAATCCGGCGCTTGGCAGGGCTGCCCATACTCACCGACTACGGGTCTTTTCAGTTCTCATTTGTAGGGGCCTTGGAGCTGAAGGGCCCTGAGCGGCCAGGCTTTATGATCATTCATTGTAATTTACCAATAACGCCATGTCCCGGTATCATTACCGGCCAACCGTGAATGATTAATTCCCTAATTCTGCCTGAATTTCTTCTTGGATTCAGGTCCAGAGGGCTATAGGGGAGGATGTATCTGTGTTATCTTTGGTCAAATGAGCTCACTTATAAAGATATTCTTTAAGCAGGGAAGCAATTCATTTTCATTTAGCTATAAAAGATAATAGCTAAATGCTATGGCTTCTAATTGATTTAACTTTTTAAAATCCAAATCATCAGTAAGGATGAAGGATGTTTAAGCTATGAGATAATTGAGACACATTGTGGAAAAGTGGATATATTTAAATGTTTTAGCTACTCGTGTTACTTTGTATAATATGATGAACTTCTTATTATAATTGAACTCCGAGTGAGCAACAGAGAAAAGGGAAAAGGATGAGTTAACAAGGAAACATGTCAAATATCTCTTGACAATTTCTGTTTTTGTAATAACCAGGAAAGAGACCAATTCTGTCTTGATCTGTGTTAAGTGAGGCACATTTCATCATATCTGCTCTCAGCAATAAAACCAGGAGGACCTGTATCTCTCCACCTGCCTCACAATGCTCCTGCGTTCATTTTGCAGCCTGCTTTTATTAGCTAATGGAACTTAATATTTCATGAGCTATTAATGGAAACCCAGCTTGTAATTAGTACTGTGTCTGAGAAACACGGGCATGTATCTTCATTAGGCATAAGAGCAAGTCTTTTCATCTTCATTACAACCACTCCGCATCATTTTTCACTCTCTTATTACGCCTTTGTTTTTGATACCCGCTTGTCGCCGCATGCTCGTTATGCAGTGGGCGACAGGGGCAGGAACACAAAAACATGGCCGATGTTGAGTAACGATCCTGAAGGGACGCTCTCCCCTCTTTCTCTGTGATTAAGGTGCAGCTGATTTTCCTTTTTTCAAGTTTAATGTGAACTTATAATAATATGACGCCATTGAAACTTCTATTTCTTTATTCAGAGCGGGCAGTGGGTGGGTTTTCCCATCTTCACTCTGCTTTAAATTGACTGGCATACCCATTGTATATGTCCACGCTCAAATATAGCCTGATGAAATGAGAGGTATTAAGCAAATTGTGTTCGGATCATTCAGCACGTAAGCTCTTCATCTCAGCGAAGCAGCTACATAGCTAATGACAGACACGACCATTGACCTTTGGACACTCCACTCACTGTAATAGCATTTGAAATGTCAAGCCCCAGTGTAATAAACTATGCATACGCCTGTAGATGGTGTTTTTACAGAACAAATTACTCCCGGCGATGTAAAAGAGACATTTTCTTTGAACCTTTTTTACATTTTTTGACATATAGCATGACGTGCTGTGATGACATTATCACACATTTACATTAAAAACAGGGAATTGCTATCCTAAATACTACACAGACATACTTATCTTCTAAATGTCCATTTTTACTTTATAGCAGTCCGGTGTGATTGTTAGAAGTTTATCGCTGCTCATATCTGGAAACACACAGACGACAATTTCCAGCCAAAGGCCTCAAGGGCGCGCATCATCGTAAGGCAGCCATCGGTCTTTACCATGGCGATTCATGGGGCCTCCATTTCCAGTTGTATTATCTTAATTGTCCTGGCAAGTATGTTCAGCGGTTATATTATCAATTTATGGCCCCTCTTGCCACCCCATTAATCCCGCAGTTAAAACACTGTAACCAGTGGCTCAAACTCACTGTGGAGGAGCATTAAGCTGTCCCAGGACCGCCTGTGGCCCCGGAGGCGAGATGGAGGAAGGAGGGCTGCCATCTTTCTGCAGGTATGTTGTCATAGCTGAGACTTTCATTGGAGTCAAATGATTATACGTTGAAATAGAGGCAATATAGGAGAAGATAATGTCTACATTTCTACTGTCGTTATTATCATCCCTCATTGTTAATGAAGACCTCAGGGTGTGTCTGAGGGTAGCAACAGGATTATTCATGCTCATTGGATATTGAGTGGGAGATTTCTTTGTCACAAAATATATCAAAACAAAGTGAACTTGGTTTCACCGTGAAAAAGAAATGAACTGCCATCCAAACTATTTAACAGCAATAGTGTCGTTTGAGAAATGAAAGGTATAAGGATGTGAGAACTTACCTTTGGGAGCAGTTTAACACATACTAGCTGCTTTTTGAGACTTCCACCCACATTTAGAGGTCATTCACATCAGACACGGACAACCATCTTTAAGCAGAGACAGAGGTTATGATCTTTCTCTACGAACACCTGTTACCATGTGACTAAAGTTGACAATTAACAGCCAACTGAAAAAAAACTCCATCTGCTGTGAGATGCAGGTGGAAGGTCTCCGCGAAAAGCCAGAAGATAGGAGTTACGATTATTTTGTGACAACAAGAAGAAATCACATTTGTTTCTCTAAGCTGATAATTTAGTTGCAGTAAGAAAGCAGTTATGTCATTTTAACTGAAGTCTTTTAAAAATGTTTTGCGAAAATTAACTAAAATGACTTTTGAAAGGGGAGTTTTTCCAAAATGTGGTCTTTTAATTTAAAATACCAAACCTTAAAATGCCTCAACTGTCCAATTTATTTTGCGTTTACCTATATTGGTTGTTAAAGGATGTCTGTTTCTGTTGGTCACTCTGTATATTTTGAGACTTGTTGTTCGAAGCTGTGGCTTCTTATGCTGAGAACTGTGAGACACACACGTACACAGCCTGAAGGTGATGTCATATGCCAAAGGTCAAAGGTCCAATGCCCGATCCAATTACAGGCTTGTCATATACTGCACATGATCCAGATGACTGGAAAGTCACCTGCTGTTTTACAGAGATGTGCTCTTCCTCTGAGGCTCATCCACAGATCAGTGGAAGTAACAGCAGAAGCTAATTTACGTCTAAAAAACACTTGGTTTTATTTTTTATCAAACAATATTCAAATTCATTGCTGGTATATTCATAAAAAAAGGTACTATACTACTATATTTCAATATTCCAAGTTGACATTTGCAGATTTAAGATTTTCATAAAACAGTGATGTGAATGCCAAACATGCAAGCAGCCTTCATGTGTGTTTGTGTGTGTGTGTGTGTGTGTGTGTGTGTGTGTGTGTGTGTGTGTGTGTGTGTGTGTGTGTGTGTGTGTGTGTGTGTGTGTGTGTGTGTGTGTCGTGTTAGTGTCGTACGTAGTTCGTTACGTA
>NW_011362911.1:227373-246422 GCF_000735185.1 Notothenia coriiceps | reverse complement strand
ACGGTCATTCAATTAATCTATTCATTTAATTGTTTGAGTGTGCGTGTTCTTGAGTGTTCAGGGAATTGTGTGTTTAAATGCAGGGGGTGTTGACAATTATGAGGGTGTAAATGTCAGGGTCAAAACCGGATGCAACAGGCCAGGGTTCACATGGGAAATCGCAAAATAATTTACAAAATCAATGACACACACAGACACACACACAAGTGCACACACGCAGGAAAAGCACTTTGGTACAGTCTCAGTCCTAAAAAGCAAAACCAAGTGAAAGCTTACAGAGAAAAAACCTTCCCTCAGAAACTCTCTGCAATAGAGTTTCACTTTAGAGCAATGTGGTAGTGTTAAGGTGTGTGTGTGTGTGTGTGTGTGTGTGTGTGTGTACTATCTATTTCGCCTCCATCCCTCTCCAACCCTCCTCGCGTCTCCAGGCTGAAAACTGCACCAGCAGTAATTGCCTGACCTTTTACGGCAGCGAGATAGTCTCATTAAGCCTGATGGATAATGATGGCGCCTCTCCATGCTACGTGAACCTCTGTGATAATGAAACAACAGAACAGCCCCGCTGCTCCACCGGGGGTCACGGGAGGAGGCAGATAACCCAGAGAGAGCAGCTCGTTCCTGGCTAACGACAAGACCCAGAGCCCCCTGTGGTGTCACCCCTCTCCCGTACGTCCACGTGGGAGACGGCGGTGTCACGGTAATGTGCTGCTCCCGTCTCCCTTTCCACATTCCAGGCTTTGATTTGAGACCTTGATATTCCTGTGGTTGGTAAATCCTCCCATTGAGGAAGATGAGTCAGTGAAGAAGGGAGAGTGTGTGTGGAAATTAAAAGAGAGCGCAGGTGACATTTTCAGCAGTAGCTCATTTTTTGTTCTGAGTCTAGCCACACATTAAACGACTCTGCAAAATATCACCAAAACAGAAAATTACGACAGAAAAACCCAATCAAGTACTTTCTTTAGTTACAGATTTATCAGAGCTACCTTCAACTTAGCTTGTGAAATCAAACGCTTTGTACCTAAAAGGATCCCATAGGCGTTACTTTGGTGTTATGTCATGTTTTAACGTGTGAACAGAAATACCAGGAGAGTCGGGCAGATGTCAAACACAGTCTGAACAGTACAGACAGCTCTAGGTTTAATCAGCGTGTGACTAAAACACCTGTGTTTGTGTTCAGAGCTTTTAACAATTCTCATTGTGACAGCTGTATAATTATTTCTGTTTAAAGACTGTGCAGCATGTCAACGTCATTCTGTAGGAGGTTGCCTCGAAGTGACTAGGCTACAGGTTAAAACATTTTTCATTTGATTTTAGGATAGCCTTTAGATACAGTAGGTAAATACATCTATTGGTTGCTCACAGGTTTTATATTCCTGACTATTTTAAGCAGGTCCAATTTGTTGTGTAGGCTATTAATAAGGCTCTGTTAAAAATACAAAGAGTTGAAGCTGCTTTTGTTCATTCGCAGTACCAGAAAAGCTGCAGTGCATTGTGGTCGATTTGAACAGTTTAGTTGGATTTTTGTTTCCTTAATCTGTTATTCAGTTATGGCTTCACATGCCATACTTTTCCAAGTGGTTACTGTTGTCTCTATATAACTGTGTCCCCTCCCATCGCTCCCCCACAGCAGCACTGCACCACAACATATGTTTACCTCTTTTCGTCCGTCAGCAGGTGTCAGTTCTCCTCACAATAGAAACACTTTTTCTTTAGTACTCGGCTCCCCTGGGGCGAGGGTGGTTTACTTTTGAGCCGTACTTGTTTTTGTGCAAGTGTCTAAAACGCATTAGTAAAGTCAAGAGGCAAGACAAAGACCGGATTATCTCTCAAAACCAGTCCTAACACATTTCTATAAAACCAGCCTGCGGGAAAACCTGAATGATCGGTGCAAAGTTATAAAATGAGTCACAGCTAGAGGTGTAATAATAATAATACAATCATAACACTATTTATATACCATTAAACTCACTCTTCTCCTCTCTGAAGATAAACGCACACATTATATTGTTATTGTTTACGACTGTCTCGCTGAACTCATATCACAATTATGAGAAACCGTAAAATAAAAGCTAGAATATGACAATTTTAGTGGGATATTGATGTATATAAACCCCATATCTCATATTATGTTGGGCTTTTATTATCTTCCTGGTATTTTCTATATACTTGTTTACTTAAGCAATAAAAGGTATCTGTGTAAATATGAACTAAAGCTACATTAAGAGACAGCTTATCTCCAACATGACCTTAGCTTAGACATTAACCTGTAGCTGGTTATTCGTCATGGAAATGTAGTGTGATGTGTTGTTGCAAACATGTCATTTTTTACTGCAAGGTCTGTATTGTGTCTGACATTTACATATAGAATATTACAGCTGTTATTAAACTGATACAGATACACAAACACTCGTAAAGTAGAGAAAAGGGCTTTCATGTAATTATCAGCATCTGTCCGGATCAAATAAAGGACACACAAGTAGATAAAGAGTTAATAGGCAATAGGTTTATTTGTGTCAAATGAAGTCACATAGTGTGTCAGCTAGTCATTCATCCATGTCAGAAAATGTTATTGGGTAGTCAGTTTACAAAATAATTTCACAAACTCAGTAGTAGATATTGGGTGTACATGTAGATATGGTTTAAGCTTGTTTTGTTTTTTTTTACTCTAAGTCACCATTGAAAGTAGTGGAACCCTTATGAATGCATTATTTAAACAGTCAACAATATTCAAACTCGTTTTTTTCAGATCAGGTTTTTGAGAAGTTACACTAGCAAAATGGAGGAATGTCCTCGGCCTGCATCGAATCCCTGAACTAAATGTACAGTCGGAAAATGATCCGACTTGAAACAGAGATATGATGAGAGCAGGAGAGATGTGTATGGATGGGTTGGGGGGGTTTAGAAGAGGGCAGATGTCCCAGTCTGCAGCCAAAGCCAGCAGGGGGTGCTGACACCCTGATAACCATGTGCTAACTCCCCTCCTCCTCCTCTTCCTCTTCCTCTTCCTCCTCCTCCTCTCTGATTGTGGCTCGTGGTCCGCAGCTTCTGGGAGTCTCTGGATATTCTAGCTTGTTGGACAGTCATGGTGTTTAGTGTTTATGGTTGACACAGAGCTTATTCAATTGTGTAAAAACAGGAATTTTTTTAACTGTCTAACTTAAAATAAAATCATTTTCAACATATTGGAATAATAAATGAATACAAATAACTTAGTACAGATCTTACAAATTAACCTTACAGCAAGTTTCTTTTTTATTTCTGTGATTTTCTTTTTAAAATGTGGCAGAAACAATGTGAGTTCACGGTCGTCTGTATAACGTGTCATGTCTCACACTATCATCTATTAACAAAGTGGTTAATGTTTATCAGATATTAGAATTAAATAAGGAAGGATTTTCCAGTGTAGCACATACTGCACGTGGTACTAGGTTGAAATATCAGGTCACATTTTCACAAGTGAAGCGTTTCATTAATTATGAAATAATAATTATTCATGTGAAATGCCCTAATTATCATAAAGTATTGCTATCAATAATTTCCTAATTAACTGTATAATGAGTTACTATTGAGGCTTCAGATATTTAAACATGTCTGCAGTCGGGATTGTTTAAACCAAAGAGTCTTCATGAGATTTTAAATATACCAAACGAAATACATACAAGGAATATAGAAATAAATGAATAATATGGGAAGCAAAAATAGGCATATAG
Organism: Notothenia coriiceps; assembly: GCF_000735185.1. Taxonomy (NCBI): domain Eukaryota; kingdom Metazoa; phylum Chordata; class Actinopteri; order Perciformes; family Nototheniidae; genus Notothenia; species Notothenia coriiceps. The sequence goes on along the minus strand of NW_011362911.1, from coordinate 242,712 downwards.
CTTATGGTAAATATCCTGTGTACCTTTTTCACAATTAGTTATTACAGACAAATCAAATAGCCTTACACTTAAATTAAGTATTCAATCATTAACTTTTCCCCTAAACATAATTCCTTAAAGCAGGTGTGTCATACGTATTTAGTGCTTTAAAATATCACCCTCGCTGAAGTATTGCAGATGTATCTTTTTTTTTAAAGGTTTTGAGATGCATCTTACATCTCTAATAATTCCTGTGGGTCTCAAATGCCTTAATTATTGAGTCATTTAATATTTAAAGAACAAACCGTCCAAATGAGCAAGAATGAATGACCGTTTGATTTATTTTTTAGCTCACGTTCGTCAGGACTGTTGTTGCTATATTACAATGTAGTGTTCATTTAAATTTGAATTGAAAGTACGCTTTGGTTACAGCAGACCTGCATTTTTCATAGTCAGTCATAACGGTGATAGTGTGAACTGATCTGAGGCCTGTTGAAGTGCTTCTGCTAGGAGGGTTTTGCTATGAGGACAACAAATGCATCTTACAAATCAGCAACAGGTGAAGAAAACCAAATTGTACTCTTACTTAGAATCAATGCAGGTGAAATACACCAACGTACATTTTTTATTCTGTGCTTTTCAACTATGACTGCCATCATGATTCCTGATTTAACTGGTTGTGCACAAAATACTTTGAAAGTTTTGAATATATAAAAGATGCAAAGGCTTTATTTGTGCAGAAGAGTTTATCTAAGCTTGGCAGTGAACATCTGAGTCTCAGGCTCCTCCAACAGTCAACTTATGATATACCTAACAAAAAAACGAACAAGGCTTAAAATAGTGCAATAGACATAATGGTGTGATTAAGTTGCATTAATTAGAACAAATATGTACATATAAGAAAAAACAAGATGAACACAATATGAAATTAAATACAGTACAGTAGAATAAAACTGTATAAATGTGAGGGTCGAAAAAAAATGTATGGCGTTTTTTGGTATGCCAAGGTTTTTTTTACAGATCAACAATGATACTAAAAAACATTATTTGACAACCTTGGTGTAAAAATATTTAACATATTTTTTTATGATTTCCAGGATCATATCAAATCCTCAGAGTGAGTTCAGTTCAGTGTGTTTTAACGGTGCATCACAGCCCCGCTGCACACTGAGTGCTGTGTGCTACGTGCCAGCTGTGGGAGTGGGTGGGCAGGCTGCAGTGGATCAGCTCTGATACCGCGGCCCCCGGGGCCCCGCGCCCAGGGAGGGGTCACAAGTTCAACTCCCTCGTCTGCTAGTCACACAGGAACCCTGGGCCTCCCCTTTCTGTGTGTGTGTGTGTGTGTGTGTGTGTGTGTGTGTGTGTGTGTGTGTGTGTGTGTGTGTGTGTGTGTGTGTGTGTGTGTGTGTGTGTGTGTGTGTGTGTGTGTATGACTAGGTTGCAATAAAGCACAATTCTTCCCAGCTATTTAATCCCAGTAGCAACTTAAGTCACAAATCTGTTGACAATTTTTGTTTGTTTTATTTCATTTTGACCAAGTTGCCTCAGGCCTGTGGTCCTGTTTGCGTTCCACATCATCTCCAATCTATTTCAACATAGCTGGGATGTGTACATCATCGCTCTGTTGAAATAGTTGCGTTACAAATACCCCCCCCCGTCCCCTCGGAGGACAGCATGTAAAACATATCAGGACTCTGTATATGTATTCAGTCTCTCCTGAGGTAAATGCAGCGGTGGAAATGCCATGAAGCGGGCCCTTCTCAAACCCATCCAGCGAATGCCCGATGAACGCTCAGGGTTCAAGGTTGTCATCTGTCGCCATCTCCGAAACACCGCTGCTGTTTGACTTTCACATGGAGGTGCTAAAAGGAGGTTTAGAGCGGGTAATCCATCTTTGGAAAGCGTCCATTTAGGTAATTGTGATATCGTAACTTGAGAGAAACACAAAGGAGCTGGTGTTGGGGACTTTCTGATCTCAAACACCCAACGAGGTTAGGCGTTTCTCGCTGTTGCCTCTTAATTAAGTGATAATGTTGATTCCAAGTTGTAGCCTCAAAAATGTGAAATGCACGACTGGAGGAAATCTTTTTCAACTTTTCTCCAGTAAACAATAAGCCACTTTTTGTTGTTGTCTGGTCCGGTGGTTTCTCTGTAAGCTGAAGATAATGAGTGTGTGGTTTCTGCCTTCATGGTCCAACTACTTTCTGTAAACTCTGCATTTTTTAACCACATTTGTCTTCTTTCCATTGCTTCCATCAACCTGTTTAATCAAAATATTTAAAATGTGTAAAGGATGAACAACATCCATAACCTTCATCTGGCTGCAACTTACACATTATTTATCTAATATCATATTCCAATCACATGTATAGACTCTTACTGCAGTATTTCACTATTTTTCTTTTTGTATTTACTTTTTTCTGTTTCCAGTTTTTATTGGGTTGCACTGTTGGAGGAGCATGTGACCTAAGATTTTCATCGTCATGACTACACAGTAGCTATGTACATAGACCAATACAAGCCTTGAACCTTTGAATTGAAGACTTTTCAATCACCGTGTGCCGGAACGAAACATGATTTAGTTATTGTAGTATCTATTGTCCATTGTCCAAACAGTATTACAATCATTTTGACCCAGGTTTCTCTTCATACAGACAGATTTAGTATCCTTGTATTAATAGTTTTCTGCCTTGTATTAATAAGGGCCACTGCAGGGGCCGGACAGCTATCCATCGCTTCCAGCTGCTCCTCCTCTTACAGGAAGAGACGTGCTTACCAGAGGCACCTCGCAGTGATAGATATCCACAATACTTCAGCGGCCAGACCTTTGCAAATAGAATACCCTGCTGTGCTAAAGAAAACAATGTGTTTCTGAGGAGCAAAATACAATCCATCAGCAGCTCCGTTAGGACTGAGGAGGTGGGAGTGAAGGAGGAAAGACGTCAGGAGTCGGCTGGGGGGTTATGGGGCTACCTGGTTTTCACATCAGAGGGTTTGGAGAGGCGGGGGGGGTTGTGGCGTCCTGAAGGCCCACGAGCCACGAGTTCAGACCGAGCCGTTCACACTGCTCTCCTGTTGGTGAAACTTTAACCAGGTTCAGCCGCTGCCATGTCAGAGCCATGCTTTCATCAATCATCTGCTGTAGCTGAGGTGAAAGGCATTCTGGGAGAGGAATTGTAGTCTGAAATTCAATGATCAAAACATGGAAGAAGCTCAGTGTGATTTGTATGTGGCAACAGGGCTGTATTTGGAGTTGGCTGGGTAGAGAGAAGATCAGTTAATAGCTGGAAACCATTTAAATACAATACAATTCAATGCACATTTGAGAAGAGTGATTTTGATCCATAACGGGAGGGGACGTACATTAAAAAATGTTACGTCTCAATCATGCCATAAATCACAAACTTGGAAGATTTGTAATATCGAAACTAGTGTTACTTCAACATATCAAGACTCTATATGGATCTTACACTTTTAAAGTTTCTTAAGAAAGCAGTTTAATTGGGGGGAATATTTTAGGGTGCAATAAAATATGAACCTGAGTCTTGGCATCTATACATATCCCAATTTATTTTTCATTTTGATACACAACATCGCCAGGCACAAGGCCAACTTTTGAGTAGATTCTCCCATCCCAAATTGGGGCATAAATTCAAAAATGTACACTTTTTAGTGAGTAAAGGTCTCGAGATAGCTTAGAATAATTGACATCTGGTCTTACTCTCATGCCAGCAACCGTTTTGTCAGAGCAGGTGTCACGTTAGATTATATCGTTCGCAGCACAAGGACAAAACTTTCAGTCACTGTCTAACTTTTTTTGATTAAACCTTTTTTAGCCCACTGTGCACAGGAATGGTCTCCATCATTCATTATCTCCCTCACCTAAAGACCTCAGTTCCTACGACAGTACCCACTCTTGTCTCCCTACATTTGCCCTGAACGACCTCCCCTCTCATTTCCTGAGGGAGCCCCCCCCCTCCCCACCACCACCACCACCACCAAAAACATTATGCTGAGTTTTCTATACTCCGACCTGTGGGGACAGCCAAAGACACCTCGGTCATTACCCATGATAACTAATCTATTAATGTTGAATGATGGCCTCATTAAAAGGTTCAAATATAAGTCTAAGCTTATGTGTTAATGACATGTTAATGCTTCTGTCAATTATAAGCTAGGGTAATGACACCTGCAATGAGATGATATGGCTGGTTGAAGTCAAACTTGTAATTCCATCCCTCGAGAGGTTAAGTGGACCGTTGATCCTTGGGTGGCGATTTGAAGATGAATGTTTCACTATGGTGGAGAGGAGTACGCTCGAGGACTGGTTGAGGAAAGTTGGAGAGAGAAGAGAGTGAAGTTTCAAGTAATGCTGGGCAGTGTTTCAATAAAGGGTGAAGGATGGATACCTTTGGAATTTATGTTTGTACTGTATATTTCAACCATGCTAACGGTATTTACGTGATGAGATACTCCATCAGCTTTATGCAAGGAGATCAACTGTAAAATGTCTTCTTGAGTGCCTGGAGGAGCTTTGTCATGTCTGAGGAAATAAAGCCCAGTGACCCAGATATCTGAGTTATCTTAGTTTGGGCTTGAGATTTGAACAGAAAGCCAGAAAAACGCTTTTTGAAGTTTGAAAGATGTTGAAGTTAAATCACCAGAAAAAAGGTGCTTTCGAGTTACAATATGTGAAATGTGACATCCAGCATTGTTGGAGCTTGACCCATATAGCAGCTTAAAGTACCTCTGCTGCTTTGATTGCGAGTAATTTGCTTTGAAATCTGTCTTTTGTATGTTTTCCATTGTCTTGAAATTGCAAAAATAAGTCCCTGGAGTTAACGTGCGATTAAAAGAGTAGTGAAAATTGTTTATTTCAGGATTTTTAACACTGATAAATCTGAAAAATAAAAAATATGGGTTGAACAAAAATACCCCGAAGCACCTAAAACTCCTTTACATGTTTTAAGAAAATGCAATGTCACATTGTTTCCTTACCTTAGGACTCCTTTAAACTTCTTAAAATCAATTTGGAGATGCATGGTTTGAATTGGACAGCCCCAAAATGCTAAATCGACACACATGTGATACCAGAGTTTAGTGACTTTGAGGGACATTTCAGTCAAAAATGATTTATTTACATGGACTTACATTATACATCTCTCTAAGGTCATTAAAGTTATTATTATTATTTTTTCTCTTTATATATTTTTGCAAAGCTTCACACAAGTCTCTCCCTTCAATGTTCACTAAATACTGTAGACCTAATCTAGGCTTAAAGTCTCTAGTGCTGACCCACTGTAAGCAAAACAGACCATTAGTCCTGATAGAACCATCTCAGCCAAAGGTGATCACGTAAAGAAAAATTGAAACTCTAATCCAAAGGCGATTTACTCACATGTGGGCGATATGCAGATGTTAATTAAATGGTTATTGGGTTTGGATTCAGATTTATGTTAAGTCCTATCTGTAAAGGTATGGCACCATCCTGAGCCTCGCTGTTTCAGCCTGTCTGCGTGTCACATGGCGTTCAGATCATCCGCCGCTGCCAGCTGTGCGATCAGTGGGATTGATCTGTTGGCAGCAGGACCGAATTCATCAGTCCTCTCTCTCTCTCTCCTCCCCCCTTTCCCCCTGAAAACCTCCCTCTATCCTCTCCTCTCTCCATCTCATAAACTCATACTCTCTTCCTCTCTATTCCTCTGTCTTTCTCCCTCTCTCCGTCTCTCGTTGCTTTTTTTTTCTGGCCAGGCCGACCGTCTCAATGTGAAATCATGGTTAATGCGCCATGACAATCTGACACAACGCACAGTCCAGGCCCTGCTCCATCTGGTTTCAATTTAATTTGGTCAGAGGAGTGAGGGGAGGGGGGGTGTATAGTGCTGGTGGTGAAGGGATTGATGGGGGGGTGAGATGAAGGGATGGAGGACTGGTTGCCTTTTGGAGGTGGGGAGGGGAGGGACAAGATGAAAGCTTGGTGTGTTATTCTCCGCAGAATCGTCTCACCATCCTTCATTCTTCCAAAATTGCCCTCCTCACATTCAGCATTAACCCCCCCTCCAAAAAAACAGAGTCTGAAATGATAGCTGTTCGATCAAAGGTCTCTCAAAAGTATGCTAAAGATCTGCGAGGGGAACAGGCCATGGGCTGGCTCATTAAGACCATTAGGAAGGAGTGTGTGTGTGTGTGTGTGTGTGTGTGTGTGTGTGTGTGTGTGTGTGTGTGTGTGTGTGTGTGTGTGTGTGTGTGTGTGTGTGTGTGTGTGTGTGTGTGTGTGTGTGTGTGTGTGTGTGTGTGTGTGTGTGTTTGGGGGGGGTGACGGATCAGACCGTGTTGAATGGACACAGGAGGGGTTTAGCCACGGTGCAAAGAGTTAATGGGGACATCTTCTTGCAGTTTGCTCTCGTCAGAGCGAGATGGAAGAAATGAGACCATTACTAAACGGTGGACCTGTTAAAAGCAATTTTCCTAATTATGGCGATGGAGCGATGTGTCAGTTGCCACGGCAGACGTGTCAGGCCCATCGGGTTGCGGAGACGGAAAGTGTTAACTCTTTAATGTGGCTAACTAACAGGCCTCGCTTAGGCCAGGGCTTAATGACTTAATGGAAGTAATGATCTAAGGAAAGCCATATGTGTTAATGCTGAAGGGGCCACAGCGGTGCAGCAGAGCAGAATAAAGCAGTGTGATGGCTTTACTTTCCTCACACTGCACACTGCCACATCTCAATATTACACCTGAGTCTGTAAAGGTCTCAGGAAATTAGATAAGACCTCGCTTTATGTGATGTGTTTCCTAGTTGAGACTGGCCATTGGGGCATGACATTGAATAGAGAGGGACAAATACTGTAAGTGTAAAAAATATGTTTTCCTAATGATGTTGAAACAAGAACGTCAAAAGCAGAGGATTTTTCTAAATCAAAGTTTGAAACTTATGTTCATTATTTCATCCTATGCATTTTGTTTCTCTCACTTTCTACAATATATATGCATAGCAACTACAGTATGGTTAATTTTAGAGACTGTAATTTTTACAAATTAAATATGGGTATTTAAGATACAGTTATGCTGCAAAGAAAAATATTGAAAGCCTTATTTTGTTATATATTAGATGAAATTAGATGTACTTTATTGATACCAAATTTAAAAATGGTTATGTTTCATGTCTATAGAATATCTATATAATTCAAAATAAAAAATAAACAGGAAATATATGATATAACTATAACCGTAATGTTGCTCTATCTTGTACATGTCAGAATATACAGTATCATATCGAGTGTAAAAAGATGAAGTACTCAAGTTCCCTTCCTTCCTTTTTAGCTGTTATTAAATATGTCTGATGTCTTTCCAGTAGGTTGGGAAGTAAGTCCAGAGTTCCTATCTGTCTTTTTATGTAACTGAATCCAAACCCTATTCATCATCTTTTCCCTCCATCTACCAATTTGTTGTATCTCGCAGACGCTGAGACCTTTCCTAACCTCCACCTCCTCACCTCTACAACTCACCAAACGAAGCGGCAGCTCGATGATCTGTTGGCCCGAGACAGAAACTCCCCAAACCTGTGGAAGAGCCACACGTGGTCCCAAAGGGTGAGGAGCTGCTCAGCATGCAGCTGTAGCAACAGCGCCTTGTTTCCTTTACGGAGGTCAGGAATGCAGGCTTGTCTCTCCTCATCCCAGTGGAAGGAGATGGAATAGGCCGCAGAGATCGAGGAGTAAGAGAGAGAGAGAAAGGGGAAGATTCCCCACCTCGTCCATCACTCTTCATGCAGGGTCTGCCTCCTCACCCCAGCCCAGATTTACACACACTATCCTATATGACCGTCTTTATGGACTGCTCCTCACCGCCAGCCGACGTGAAGGGATCAGAGAACGCATCGGAAGAAATTAGTTCACGTCAGCTCTCATTTACGATGCGTTTAACTAGTAGGTGCTAGCGAGAGGAGACGGATTTGGTGCCGCTCTATATTTTCTGCCCTGCCCATTTCTCCTACTCCTAGTCAAATACGCACAGCCATTTTCCTCTAAGGTTATCGGGTCAATAAAACCTGGAGACCTCGGCCAATCATAAAACAGTCAATGCAGGAGAGCACGGATTGATTAAGTTCATAACTCGATTTGAGCTGTGTGGAGACAATAAAAATCGGAATGAGTATAAATCTAATGCGAGGACATAATCCGAAGAAAATCAAAATGTAAAGTAGATGTTTTTAATGGCGTCCTTTTTCATCATGAGGATATGGCCTTTTGACTGGATGACTATTGATATCTTTGATCCACAACCAGGGCTTTTTCATCAGCCGTGCTGGATGGTTTAAGCGATTGGAGGCGCGGTTTTACATCCTGTTAGGTCACATGACCTCCTCTTATCAGATCCATTGGATATCCATCTACACAGCAGACAGAATCCAGCCAAAGTTACCAGCGAGGTTGTTTATGCTTTCAGGGGGGTAAGGCTGACCAAATCAACTCTATCTAAGCCATGTGTTGCCAGTGTGGACCCATTCTCGAAAATTAGGGTCTCCTAACCTTGGACTACCTCAACTTATTCAATTAAAGAGGTCAAGAGTTGATAGCGCTAATTCTGCCCGGTAATGAAGTCTTCTTTGGGGATTTTAGATAAATATCCTTAAATCTATGTTGCAAGGCCTTTAAACATAACCTTAATCAGATAAGTAAAGTCATTCTGTTAATTCTGGTTCACATTACAAACAGATCGGGTTCAAAGATATTAAACTGTGAAAATAAACGTGATTTTAAAGCCTTGTGAGGCCTGTTTTATTTAAGCAGACAAAACACACTTTGCTCAGTCATGTTAGTAAGTCACAGCAGCATGCCACTCTAAAATAAACATTTACAAACTCTCTAAATTCAAGCGATAATCCTGTGCAAAACAGCATTGTTCACTGCTGTGGACATACGGAGTATAAATCCAGCTGACCTCATGAGAGCACATTCAGAGGGCCATTTCCAGGCGTAGCTCTTGGCAGAGTGCACCGTGGTGGCCTTGTACCCATAGACCCACACTGATGGTGCCCATCATCCAACCTGGCAGATGGCTGGTAGCTCGAACAGCTTTCTGGTGTTTAATTATGATCATAATCAAGGGAAATAAGGATCAATTAAAGCACAAGTGAAACTAATGAAACGCGAGGGCCATGAGCAGCCGGACAGTTGTCCAAAAATGTTGCTCATAATAAATGCAAACTGAGTCCTAAGATAGCATTAGTGTGAAGTGCTGGCGAGAAAATAACACAGTGGCACTTTTGGCCTTTTTAGGGAAGGCTATTGTATTTCATATTTATATTATGGCTATAATCTGCAACATTAACGAATACATGAAGGTCCTTTTGCTCCTCTGATGTAACTTCATATGTTCGATAGAGAGATGCAATACATATATTAAGCTGATATTAATATGTATTTGTAACAGGTGACATTTCTAGAGAAGTTTGAAGTTTCCTGCCTGCCGTTATTCTGGAGGAATTTAACACATATTTTAGATTTTCTGTTCATTTACTCTTCAGAGATGGAAATAGCCGAAGCAGCGTGAGTCTGCTGGCAACGAATCAACTACCTTTCACCAAGCTGTGTGTCGTCCTGCTAGACTGCACCATCCATCTGAGCGAGAGGGAGACGGAGACGGTGGAGGAGAAGGGGGTGAGAGGAGGTGAGGAGGATGAGAGAGGAGGTGAGGAGGAAGAGAGAGGAGGTGAGGAGGAAGAGAGAGGAGAGGGGGTGAGGAGAGATGAGGAGGAAGAGAGAGGAGAGGGGGGTGAGGAGGATGAGACAGAGGAGAGAGGAGAGGGGGGTGAGAGGAGGTGAGGAGGAAGAGAGAGGAGAGGGGGGTGAGAGGAGGTGAGGAGGAAGAGAGAGGAGGTGAGGAGGAAGAGAGAGGAGAGAGGAGGTGAGGAGGAAGAGAGAGGAGAGAGGAGAGGGGGAGGATGAGAGAGGAGGTGAGGAGGAAGACAGAGGAGAGAGGAGGTGAGGAGGAAGACAGAGGAGAGAGGAGAGGGGGGTGAGGAGAGATGAGGAGGAAGAGAGAGGAGGTGAGGAGGTGAGGAGGAAGAGAGAGGAGAGGGGGAGGGTGAGAGAGGAGAGAGGAGAGGGGGTGAGGAGAGATGAGGAGGAAGAGAGAGGAGAGAGGGAAGAGAGAGGAGGTGAGGAGGAAGAGAGAGGAGAGAGGGAAGAGAGAGGAGGTGAGGAGGAAGAGAGAGGAGAGAGGAGGTAAGGAGGAAGACAGAGGAGAGGGGAGGTGAGGAGAGATGAGAGGAGGGTGAGGAGGAAGAGAGAGGAGAGAGGAGGTGAGGAGGAAGAGAGAGGAGGTGAGGAGGAAGAGAGAGGAGAGGGGGTGAGGAGAGATGAGGAGGAAGAGAGAGGAGGTGAGGAGGAAGAGAGAGGAGAGAGGAGGTGAGGAGGAAGAGAGAGGAGAGGGGGAGGATGAGAGAGGAGGTGAGGAGGAAGAGAGAGGAGGTGAGGGGGGAGAGAGAGGAGAGAGGAGGTGAGGATGAAGAGAGAGGAGAGAGGAGAGGGGGTGAGGAGAGGTGAGGAGGAAGAGAGAGGAGAGGGGGAAGAGAGAGGAGAGAGGAGGTGAGGAGGAAGAGAGGGGGTGAGGAGAGATGAGAGGGGGAGGATGAGAGAGGAGAGAAGAGAGGGGGAAGAGAGAGGAGAGGGGGGTGAGAGAGGAGAGAGGAGGTGAGGAGGATGAGAGAGGAGAGAGGGGGATGAGAGGAGAGAGGAGGTGAGGAGGAAGAGAGAGGAGAGAGGAGGTGAGGAGGATGAGAGAGGAGAGAGGGGGATGAGAGGAGAGAGGAGGTGAGGAGGATGAGAGAGGAGAGAGGGGGATGAGAGGAGAGAGGAGGTGAGGAGGATGAGACAGGTGGCGATGGGGGGAGAGGAGGAGGAAACGGGGGAGGCCCAAGAAGACAGATGCCACCACTGCGGCCATGGCATTGTTGGATATTAATAGTCCAGAGCCACATTGTGCCAGCCTTATTGGAAATGTGAGCGCTGCCACGCTGAGCCTCCGTCACACGCTAGCATCAAAATGAAATGAGTCGGGGTGTGAAAAGAAATAGAACTGGTCAGGAGAGACCTCCATAACCACTGAGGGGAAGTAACATGCTGCCATACAGGTTTTACGGGAACGTAAAAGTGATTTGAAAATGAACGACTTCAGTTGGGCTGCACTGTTAAAGTGGACCTATCATGCTATATTTGAATAATATAGTGTAGGACCATACCTATATAAGGCATATTTATACTTTCTATTTTTCAAAATACCAAACAGATCATGCATTTTAGCCATTCCTCATTTCGCTCAATGTAACACAGTCTTTGCATGGGCTGATTATGTGAGAACAGCACCATCTACAGGCCTGGCATATGTACTACAGCGTCTCCAGCGCTTTCCAATGGCAATGTCCGTGGCTGTCTCCTCCTGATTGGTGGAGTTGGCCCAATAGCCGTAGCGCCACTTCTGTGACGTCATAGAAGTGTTCAAATCTGGATCAGTCTGTATCAGATCCGTTGCAGCCCCTTTTGAAGAGATTTGGGTATGGAGGAAAATAGAGAGGGTTGTGTTTTCTGACACTTGGTGAGTTCCCTGGAACACCGGGGACACATATTCATGTAGAAAAGATGTACACAAGTGCATTTTGCATGATAGGTCACCTTTAAAGGAAAAAACTGCTGTTTATAAAATGCAGGTAATAATATGATATGGTGGATTAGGCTTTCTATGATAGCATTGTCTCCGTGTATCTGTTGAATGTTGCAGCTGTAGCATCTAATGGTAGAATAAAACCTCAGCTTAAGGAACAGAGGCCAACATAATGTGTGAGCATGAGGCGAAAAAGAGACAGAGCTATTCATAATGTTCCCGCTGCAGTGGCAACCCCTTGAATGATGAACGACTTAACAATATTATCCTAAACAGAAAGCGGGTAATTAGTGACATTTCCTTTTAAAGTCCAATGTAGCTTTACTGTTTTCTAAGCGCTCAGAGCTCCGGTTCAGAGCGGTAATGGCATAATTTATCTTTTCAGAGACGGCAGACATGCTGCTGCTGCTGATTGAATCATGCTGGAGTGAAACCAAGTCTTCTGTGATACAAGATCAGAGGAGGTATGTATAATTGTTACAGCCATTAAGCTCTGAGGCTGAGCATACAAAACACACTCGCATATGGCACACACTGTAGGTTTTGAATGCGACTGTCAGGCAGTGGAGCCATGTGCTGCCGCCCCCAACTCACACACCTCAAAGCACCGTGTGCTTGCGGGCCATTCATGTCACATTACCAAGCCAAAATCAACATTGTGACCTTAAAATAATATGCTTCAATACAACAGAATTATAAAGTCCAAGAATGTGGCAATTACTGGCAAGAAATACAGTTTTAGCCCTTTTTGGGGAATATTTTTCTAAGGGCCGAATAACGGGAAAAGGATGGTTTTCCTTTCATACGTTTGTAATTTTCAGATGTTTATGTTCAAGGAAAAAAAGTGTGTTTTGTTTCCAGGCATTGCAAACAAATTTAAACTATAAGTGTTTATTATTTATTATTGCATGTGAGCTTTCTTATATGCATGTAATTCATAGAAAACCTCAATATTATTTAATGAGATATCTTATGTGCAAAGGAGACGGAAAAACCTAGTGTTCAAAAGAAAAACAAATATCATTAGTGTTCAAAATGGAAACAGTCATTTTGATTTGCTTTTGAATTTGCCAATCAGATGTTTCCCTTTGTGTGTAATTGTGTTAGCTGTTGCGACACAAAATGACAGGAAGTCACCCAAACATGTGTATACATTCCACTTCATCCGTGTTATGAAAAGCTCAGTTACACACAACATTTCAATCTTTTTCTGTGTGAAACCAGTCGAGGCACAGAGTGAGTTTTCACTGAGTTGCTTTCTCTAGCTTCTGTGTAACCGAATAAAGCTTTCATCTGGAGCTCTTTATTGTTCCTTTTCCGTCTCTCAGTGTGTTATAAAAGCCGGTTTACATTCTGACATGGCAGTCTTCTGATGTCCCTCGCAGGACCCCTTACAGCAGCGCAGTATAACACCGTTATCCCCAGTACCCCTGAATAATTCAACCATGCACCACTGCCCCTTGCACACTGTTTGGAAAATGCAGTAATGAGAAAAGCTATAAAACGCCTCAATGGTCTTTGCTGCTGAGAAGAAGGAGAAAAAGAAATAAGAGATAGGGAAGAAGATATCTTACTGGGTGTGTTTTCCCACAGATTGACTGTAAATGGGAGGGAGCGCAGAAGCCACAGAGAGAAACTTCAAAAGGATGACCTGCATATTTTCACCCAATTAGATATTTCTAATGTTACTTCTGAGGTGTGATGCTCAGCCGAGCGTCCTCTGGCAGAACAAAGGAGAGGGATTCAGCGGTGTCTCTTCCCTCTTGATCATCCAGCGATGTTCAAGGTGTAAACACGCAACTGCTCAGGGAGGAATGATCTAGACAGGGAAAACGTTGGCAGGAGTTCAGAGGAGGCTTTGTAAAGTAAACCAGATTTGTTCAGGGGTCTGTGATCAGTTTATTTTCCCAGTCCCCCGGTCTTTATGCCTTCTTGTAATTGTCCTCATGTTTCAGCTAATTTCACATTTCCAGAGAGACTTAAGGAAGGATAAAGGGAGGAAGAAAATCATTTGGCAGTTTGAGGGAGTGACACCCTAAGACTTTCATATTCTTGTTGATGTCATTTTGAACACATTTGCGAGCATTTGAAGGCGGATCCACGAGAAAATCTCAAGGGGTTTCAAACACATTTCTTGCACTTCAAAAAGATGACTTTACAGTTCCTCAACTAACCCCATCCAAACCCAAACTACTTTCAGATGACACAATTATATTGTCATCAGAGCCTTGTGTTTCTTTTCTTCAGCACATTTCTGTTGCATGCTCCACACTTCGTCATTGAAAAAGATTCCAAAACTTTCAAAGGAGTTTACAAAATCACACAAATATTATAAAACTTCTTCTAGCATTTTCCAGATAAGGTCATTCCTCTCCTCAAAGTGAGCCATCAAGCAGAACAATCATCACCTCAGATATAAGGCCACGCTTTGAAACCGGTCCAAGTGGAGCAGCACACTACAACGTAGCAACACTTTGCAAGGTCGTCCATCTAATGTTTCCTTTGATAGTCTCTGGCCGGATTAGGGTGGATAATATGAAACCCAACGAGGCTTCCTTACAGGTCCAATACGCAGACGGGCCCAAAACTGCGCCTCACTCTGCAGACATGATGTAACCTCTGTTTGGGCGGAACCCCCCCCCTGAGTGAACAGTAGAGGAGTGAAGGACTTGGCTTGCAATGAAAGAGCAACAGCAATTCACAGGTTTTTGGACATCCACACTTTGGTGTAGACATGTAATGACATCCTCTGCACATCACAATTGCTTTTGTGTGGATCCTGATACTGAAAATGTACCCTTTTGCCTCACATATTGCACATAGACACTATACAGATGGAAAATGTGTGAGAAGATGTAGTGAAAGTAGCCTGGATGCCACATCAAATATGATAAATTGCATGTTAAAGAAAATGCCTATTCTTGCTATATTGCAAGCTGTGTGCAGATATCAGGAGAAAACTAATTAAAGTTATGGAAAGCCGTGGCCATAGAGAATAAGCTTATATGGCTTATATGGTTCAGGCCTCGTTAGGGTCATGCAACTAAAACGTGTTTTTTTGGAAAGTTGTGGATACAATGCTATCTCTTTTTTGAATGTATCATCATTGTTTCCATTACTGAGCCTTTTCTTGACACTGGGGCAGTTGCACAGTGGTGTATCTTAACACAATGACCCTCCACTCAAAACGCGTGTTTTGTTTGCATACATTGCTGAGGTGCATTGCCCTTAACTTACGCCTGTATCTACACTTTATTAGCGAATGCAGTTTTATAAACAGTCCTGCAATAAAATACATCATACTGATATTTGTTTCTGTTACTTAGCCTACCGACTCAAAGTATATTTTTACAAATGATAGCATAATGCACTGCAGCCACCAACATATTAACATAGTAGGCCTTATTGTAGGTTACCCAGTCTTAATGTTATGTATATCCTATTACATTCTTTATTATATACTGTATCTGATTTGTTTTCCTGCAACATTGCTTCCTTAAAATGTAGACAATAAAATGGTGGTGAACACTGACCACTGCTTTTAATCAGCAACCGTATACATCCCATGAATCTAGGGTTGTGAACACTTGCACAACAGCCAGGGGCGCCGTAAGGGGGTGAAAAGTTAGGACGATTCTAAGGGCCCGTGACTGACAGGGGCCCAAACTATTTTAGTACATTAAGAAAAAAACGTTT
>NW_011362911.1:211821-227333 GCF_000735185.1 Notothenia coriiceps | reverse complement strand
GCTCTGTACCAGCTGAGAAGGGGCCATCGAGGTCCTGTGTGTGTGTGTGTGTGTGTGTGTGTGTGTGTGTGTGTGTGTGTGTGTGTGTGTGTGTGTGTGTGTGTGTGTGTATAACAGAGAGCCACTTCGACTGTGCATGTGAAGTTTTTAGGATCTAGGTTTGTGTAATCGTGTGAATATGTTTGTGTGTGTTTGTCTGGTTGTGTGTTTAAACACATGTGAAGGAGTGATAAGGTAGTACTTGTGTGTGTGTGTGTGTGTGTGTGTGTGTGTGTGTGTGTGTGTGTGTGTGTGTGTGTGTGTACAAACCTCTATCTTTCTGGGGACCATGTGTTAGACATTTCGAGTATGGAAATCTTCGGAAATTGAATATGTTTCAGTTTTTACCTCTTCAAAAAGATGTTTGAGGGTTAGGATTTGGTTTTATGGTTGAAGTTACGGTAAGAGCTGGGGAAGCCGACATGTCAGCGCGGGATTTTACAACTTTGCGTCTATGTGAGAAAAAACATCTTACAAAAATAAATCACAGCCCGATATGGATAGAGAAGCCACCCACGTTGACACCACTCTGCCTCTCACACACACACACACACACACCCGCATACAGGCACAGGATATAAAATAAATACGTATGTTAAGCAATCTGTATTTTTCAATTTTTGTTAGGTACGAATTATACTTTTATATTCACATTGATATTTTCCAAAACACCTGTGAATCTGGAACCATATGCTGCAATATCTCGAATCAAAGTGAAACGAACCCTGAATACGAGTATGGAAATCATTAGCTTTACCTCATTCTGTTTGAGTTTCCACAGTACCATTAGGAACATTTCCTTCCTGCTACATGGGACAAACTATAGGGAGATATACAAAGGGTGTCACCTAAACATGACCCTTACAAATAATAAACGCAACTGTTTGTGGATGTTCTGCATGTAAACATAAGGACGGTGTTTCTATACTGTGCAACATGTGATTTTTGGCCATCTGTCCACTGAGCACGCCGCCCACATTGCCTCTTCTGATGAGTTACACGGACACATTATCTCCACTTAGCCCTTCGCCACTTGGCAACTGCAAGAACCATAACAACCAGTCTTTATGAAGAAACACACATTAAAGCCACAGCTCTTATTGCCTTTGGAACATTAGGCAACACACTGTGGGCTTTCCAGACCTTTCTTCCTTCCTGGCTCTTTCCTATCCAAGTCCTCCTCCTCTAAAAGTCTTTGGTTTTCATCGCCGAAATAGAAATGTATTCAGGGAGACATTCATCAGCCAGCTGCCTGCCACGGGGGACGGTATTGGCGGCCATTTTACAGGCCGGGTCAGGGGAAACAGGAAAAGGGAAATTCAGTGAAAGAGAATGACATTTACATGTATATTTACATTTATTCACCGCTGTTGCCGAATGGAATCCACCCCAAGCGGGAAGACTAGAAAGGTCACAGCCTGATGCATGCATTAATGTTTTATTAGCTTAGCTTTAGTGTTAGCTTCATCTGCATTCAGGCAGATCCAAGATTCTTCCTTGAGCTTTTGAACTGAGAGAATGTTTCTGTGGCTCATTCTTCTTTTAACAGAATCTTTCACTCGCTGTTAAATCATTTTGTTAAGCAGGAATTAATGTTTTATTTGCACATTTAAGAAAGATATCCCGCCTGTTGCTCGCTTTTGGAACGGGGTCTCCTCTAAGTTGTCCCACATATTTTCTTTGACTGTATCTGTGTCTGTTTTTCTTTTAAATGACTTATCTCAGCTGCCGGCTACTGGGTACCAGAAAAAACCTCTCTATGCTGGCCTTACGGCTGCCAAGAAATTGGTTGCTATGAGGTGGAAACAACCCGACAAGCGACCTGCTGGTTGCCGCTGGTTACCGACATTTGTTGACGTAGTCTACATGGAACTGTCCACTGCACGCGTGATTGGAGTTAAGGAGTCCAATATCGGTGTATGGGTGTCGACAGCTGAAAAATTGAAGGAGCAGATCTAGCTATCTTAACTGATATATTTGTTTGCAGTCATTGGTCCTGAGAGGTCCTGGGATTGGGGGGAGGAGGGTTTATTTATTTTTATTATTTTTTTCCTTAGTTTTATTTTTTGTAATTTGTGTTGTGATTGTAATTTACTAAATGTGTGTGAATAAAAACATTTGATCCAAAAAAAAGAAAAAAGAAGAAAGATATGAGGCCAGGTTTAAAAGCACGTGTTTGAAAGCATGCTCGGTGAACTGGGAATACATTTTTTATTTTGGGAGGCATCTTTGATAAACATCTTACAACAAAGTAAGACAATTATATCTTAGGCAAGTGAGCGTGTATAAATAAGAAGAACATCTGGAGCAGCCAGTGTTTTCTTTATTGAGTACGATGAGTTGTTACAACATTCAACAAGCAAACCTGTCATCTCTAGAGCCTAACAGTTTTTCAATAAAGCTAAAATAAATACAATATATGAAGGAATACACAGCACAGATGGAGAGAACTGTTTTACTTGTGTGCTGTCTGTTATTTGATATAGGTGTCATTTTTTCTGATCTTTCTCTCCACATATTTAATGACATTGGGCTGAAAGATGCAAACATTTAGCTCCAACTGCAAAAAGACTAAAGTGTCATTTTCCTTTCTCAATATGCGAGCGATAAAAGCTAAATGAATGCATAGCGCCTGCTGTGTTTAAGTCAGAGATGTGATGCTCATTTCCCTCATTTAATGTGTTAGATTACACAATTACTTCTTCCCCATAAAGAACTGCAGCTGTGATAGTTGCCTGTTAATTACATTATAGCTAACACGTTTTTTCAACATTTAAATAATCCTTCCAAATAACATATTTTATCTCCAGAGATACACATGGCAATGATTCAATTAGGGAGTGGGAACGAAGGATTTAAAAAAAAAAAACGAAACCAAAAACAGCAAAGCATCTTGCTTTCCCTTTTATTTTGAAATCTCTTCACCAGAGTGTTTCTATTTATTTCTGTTCCCATTGAGCGTCAGTGTCTCTGGTCACTGGAGGCTGAAGATACAGTTTTACTAATCCTGAGCTTTTAACGTTGATGTGGCTGCACACGGCTTCCAACAACAGACGCTGTCAATGCCTGAGCGGGGAAACTCCTGACACAATGATAAATGACACCTTCCTATTCACAACCACACACATTCAAGCACATAAATACTGTCGGCTTTACACCCACACATATGCATATAAAACACACCTCCACCAGGTTCCCTTCAATCTGATGTTGGCCGAGAGCACACGCTGGCCTTAGAAACCGCAGCATGCACCCCCCACTACCTCCAAACCCCCCTTCTTGTCCCTCGCAGGAGCCAAAATGGCGTCCATAAATCAAGGAGCTAGATGTAATCTGCAGTGTCCAGAATGCAAGGGGCGAGGCTGCGGAGCATAATGCGACTGGTTCTCCATTGTCATTCAGACGCAGGCAGCAGCACGGAGAGTCTTGCCTGCACCTGATAAGGGTCCGCTCAGAGTGAGCCATAAATCACACACCGAGCCAACGGTTACTCCACTGATTTCACACACTGGAGGAGAGACGGAGTGTGCGAGAGGCAGAGAGAGGGGAGGATTAAAGCACAAAGAGTATGGAGACGGAGGTTCACAATACGAGTGGTAGAGGGCCAAAGATGAGGATGAAAATATGAACATAAAGAGGAAGAAGAGAGGAAGAGGAGATGGTGAAGGGAGAATGAGGGAAGATGGAAAAGGAGGGTGGGAAGAAGGGAGGGTGGGATGATAGAACTGCAATTTGCTGCCCTATCTCATCTGGCAAGAAGTTTCTCCACACAAAAGGCCTGACCTTCAGGAAATAAACACCTGGCGCTCCGAGAGAGCTGCTGATGTCTGCGCTGCATGTCAATTCACCAGCTCAGGGCACAACTAAAACCAAAGCACAGAGTTCTTGGAAAATACAATCGTTTATCCAAAATATTCCATGAAATCCCAAGGTTTTGGTGGATTGCCTCATACAGTAGCTACACGTTGTAAAATATCTTTGATGTTTAGACTTATAGTTCTTTTCAGGTTATTTAGAGTCACAAGATCGATGTTGTCAACCTGAGGATATGATGAATGTTTCACCCTGACCACAAACACGTTTTTTTTACTTTGATGAATATATCCCGACGTCCTTATCAAAAAACGTGTTATTTCCTACAAAAACCACAACAAAGCATTGCTACAAATGTGAAAGGGTTTTTGATCTGAACACTTTTTGGAAATGTTTTCATACATTCTCATTTAAAGGAACTGAATGCTAAACTTCGGGAGAAAATGGAGAAAGAAAAACGTGCCTTGTCTTAATTCCTACAGGATTTGATGGGTTCTCTGTTGTTAGTGGTTGATTTTTTAAACCAATGATGAGGTCATTGTTTTATAATTTTCCTGTTTTCAATTTGCATAAATGGGAAAAATATGATATTATATAATAATAGTTTAGTCTGCCATAAGTGATCATTAAAATACAATATAGGAGGTGCTCTAACTTATTCTGATGTACAGTAGGCCTTTTCCAATAAGTGTTGGATTTTTAGTTTTCCATCTATGGTTTTCTTGTCACTTGACCACCTCGTTGACTAACTAAGTAGCACACTCTCCACAAGTAGTTTCTCTAACAGGTGCCTCAACCTCAATGGTTATTTCATGCTTTTAAGAACAATTGTTTTAAGTAAAGTAAATGTTCACTCTCCATTTGAAATAAATGAAATTAATTTTACACAGAAGTTTAATAAGGGAGCTAGCATCCCATCACAATCAAAACACTGAATTCAAAATGAAACCATTCAGTCATCCAATTGAATTATTCCTTTGTCCATTTTATCACTTCATCACAAACTTTAAAAGATAGGCGATAAATTAGCTCTGTGTGCCTCTAGCAAAATTAAAAACCAAATCTCAAAGTGATCGTCCTGAAGGCCACATGAGCAAGCTTAGATTCCACCTTTCATGAACAATAATGAAACAGACGATCCCAAAGTGAAACTCATTCAGCTGAGAGCGATCCTTCCTCCGAGAGGTTTCACTCTTTGTGTCTCGTCCTAATCACTCCCCCCAGCGCTC
The DNA here is from genome assembly GCF_000735185.1 of Notothenia coriiceps. Classification (NCBI taxonomy): domain Eukaryota; kingdom Metazoa; phylum Chordata; class Actinopteri; order Perciformes; family Nototheniidae; genus Notothenia; species Notothenia coriiceps. The sequence goes on along the minus strand of NW_011362911.1, from coordinate 222,252 downwards.
CACCTCGAGTGGCAGCTCTCACTCTCCCATAGCCTCTATTCAATCATCCCCTTATTCCTTATTCATATGCTAAACCCCTATAGCAGAGCCCCTTTGGCCAGGCGCACTGTGAGATAGATGTTAACATGTGTAATCCCCCATTAACGCGAACGAGACAACGTATCCTCCGCGGACGCCCACTCTCCCTCTGGGATTAGCCCTCTGAGAGTGGAGGGGCTGATGGGTAAAGGTTCAGAGAAGCTCCTCTCAGTTTCAAAAGACGTCCTCCCTCCCCTTCAACCCTGGAGTTTGAGCTGGGATCACGGAGGCTAAGTGTGTTTGCTCGAAGGATTTAGCTGATTGTGAAGAGCGATGGTATTTAAAAGACATTCATTGAGTTCTATTCAAAGCCACTACAGGAGCTGTCTTGATTTTAAATGCACTAAAAAAACAGGAAAAAAATATCCAAGGTAAAATAAAGCAGTTGTTGTGGCAGTTTGCTTTGCAGGAAGTAAATGTGACTATCCCGCTGGCAAGACTACACAGTGTATGTGAAACATCTGCATAACGCTTATGACTTCTATATGCTGTTGTCATGGGCGCCGCCAGGGATTTTGGGCCCCATGAAAAGATATCACATTGGTTACTTAAACATTTTTTTCTTAATGTACTAAANGGAGCAATTTCCATAGACCCCCATGTTAAAATGCCCAATTTTACAGCAGAAAAAAACATGTTACTATATCCATAATAAAATGTATGGAGCCAGGGGTAGAAACATGTTTTTTTCTGCTGTAAAATTGGGCATTTTAACATGGGGGTCTATGGAAATTGCTCCTTTCTGCAGTCATCGCCTATCGGCCAATGTACTGCAGTTGGTGGCACTTCCGTATTGGCGTCTCTGCTCTTCCCCAGAGTTTGCCGCTTGGTTTGCACCCGTAGACAAACGGCGGTACTACAATATCCGTATCAGTCCGTGACGTCACCCGGCCCAGGAAGCCTTTTCCCATTGACAAAAATGGGGAAAGAGATGCTGTAAATCAGCAGATCATTTGTTTTAACTAAATAAACTACCCAGCACAAACACTTTTATAGGCCTCATTAGAATCATTCGGTCCTTAAAGTTGTAAAATGCACTAAAAGCCAAATCCATCTCTCTCCATTTATTCTACGGAGCCGAGAGCGGGAGCTCGGGGACGGGGCTTATGGGCAGGGGAGCCGTAAGGGGGTGAAAAGTTAGGACGATTCTAAGGGCCCGTGAATGACAGGGGCCCAAACTATTTTAGTACATTAAGAAAAAAATGTTTAAGTAACCAATGTGATATCTTTTCATGGGGCCCAAAATCCCTGGCGGCGCCCATGCTTATGGGGTAAATCAACTGCACATGCTGTATGAGCGCACATACGGGTATTTCTGCTCTGACAGCCAGGCATGATGGGTAATCTCTGAAGTTTTGCTCCTCGAAAATGTCAGGCCATTTTGTCCTCATGCGCCAATGAGCAGCTCTCATAGGAAAGAACAAGACTCCGCCTCCGACGCTGTATCCAGTTCTTATCATCCATGGACAACTTCTGAAGATAGTATCTTTGATGCTCTCCCCATACTTCTCGCTTTTCTCCAACTTGCTTTATTTTGAGTACTTTTTCCTTCACAGTCAAATTAATCAACAAGTACATGATGTGTAGTTGCGACAGACATTTACTTTATCATCAGGAAGAATTGCTATCACTTTGTTGACTTCCAGACCTTTCATCTAGCGCCATTGTCAAGTCAAAACGTTTAATAATTCATTTGTTTTACCAAATACCTGTTAATTGCTAGTATTTCCATTAGCATGTTTATAGCAATAGAGCAAATGATAGCTGTGTTGAACCTTCAGAGTCTTTTCTAAGAATGATACTCTGTAGCTTCTTCAGGTTGCAGTTATGTGTACCGATACACTGATATACCCACATACTGCTAGAATGTTCCTGATTATTTTTATTCCACTGTATGCAGACATGAATGATCTTGACCTTTCCACAACAGAAAGTCTAACACACACAGCTTGTTTTCCTATATCAAATATTATAGACATTTATACGTATACATAAAAACTAAAATAGGCAACAGGGCAGCATTATGCATCTTAGGTCTTGTTGCCATAGTATTGACCTGTAAGGTATATGATCACTCTACTGGCTTTACAATGGATTTAAATTGGACCAATGCAATGTATCCCATATTTATTTTAAATGTCATATTCAGTATTTTAAAAACATGAAGTGTTTGGAGGTTTTTTTCCGAAGATTATTGATGGAGAAATGTTGACTCAGTGCCTGAAAGTGTGTGTGAATCCCAAATCCAATAGCACTATAGGGCAGTTCAGCAATTTGTTTCTCTTGCTTCATGGAGACAAAACTGTTTTCTCAGGCAAGTCCGTCATCCAGCGAGACATAATGTTCAACAATTTACACAGAGTTAAGCAGAGAAAAGGGGAACAAGTGGTTTGTTTATGGAGCCGCTTGTTCAGGACGTCTGCTAACAAGACAAACTGCAGAGTGCAGCTCTGCTATCACACATGGAAATGTCTGCTCAGGTCGCTCCTCGATGAGAGGGCCATAAGCACTAAAGACGCTTCCTGCAATTGTGAGAAACCGCTGCCTGGAAGTGTGAATACCCTCTCTGCTTGTTGTCGTAAAGCAAGTTATGGTTCTCCACCCAAATGTAACTCATACCGGTGTGTAGTCAACTGATAATCGGAGGGGGAAAAAAATTAGAAAGCAAAACATACTGACATTTCTGCCAACGCCTCCCATTCTGCAGCTTGTATGGTGTCTCTACGTGTCAAACTCAATATACCCCTCTCTCAGTTTGTCACGTTGGACTGCTTCTTGTGGCTTTAGTAAATATGAATGGAGTGAAGGAGGAAGTTGTGTGATGTAGTTTGAAGAGCAAAAAAGTCCACTTACGGGTTAGGGTTAGGGTGGATTGGGGTGGACGGACGGGTCAAACAAACACAGGACTTTCACATAGTGTTAGTTGACCGTGTGAAACCAGACGTCAACTTTGAATATCATATGTCAAAAGAAATATCAAACTTAATAAATGTTTGATCTTCTGCCAAACTATGAGCAATCTAATACTTTTAGATCTGCTTTCCGTCCCCAAAGTCAAAACTAAACAGGAAGCAGAACCCTTTGGTTATTATTATTCCATATACTGTATCTGGAACAAACGATCATAAAATGTCAAGTCCACTGCATTTCTATCTTATAGTACAAATGTCAATATAAAACAGGAAAGCTTGAGAAAAAAAACAAAAAGAAATACAAAGAAATTAACGTATATTTAGTTTTCTTTACTATTGTTAATCGTCGTAATCTCCAAACCACAAAACCCCTGTCTTGGGAAGGACTGTCCTAATGTGAGGAACAGATGTATATAAATCCCAAATGTAACATCTTGCCTATAAGCTAAAATACATTTTAGCATTATCAAACACGGAAAATACATAAACATAGATTAGTAAATGTTTACTCTTGCAGGACTGATTTAATTTCTTTTAAAACCACAATTTGACCACAGTCGTGTTTATGATTATATCTAGTGGTTGCAATGTTTTTTTTCCGTTTTGAGTTCCAAACAAAACTTTTTTTTTCCGTTTCGAGTTCCAAACAAAACTCGTGTTTAATCTGATGCACATCCTCAGATAAAACATTTCTCTAAACAGAGGATGTATTGTTTAAGAAATCTATGTTCCTTCTTTTGCCCTTTGCTCGTAAATGCATGCAATTAAGGAAATTATATTGAAATAATGTTGACTTCATGGTGGGAGTTCTGCCTGGCTTTGCATCAGGGAACAGAAAGAAGAAAATAACTGATACTTGTTTATCATTGTTGTGGACCTCGGAAAATAAGAAGATTTGGCTTGATTTGTCGAGCATACAAAGGTATATTAAAAATATGTGTTATATAGGTTTTGGTGCATGTAAATGTTCTGCAAAGGTTAACATCTCTGTGTTCCCTCCCTTTATTTACTTCCGTGACATAGGGACATCACTATGTAACACACACGTTTCTATTGGCGCTCCATTACATTGCACATGATAGGCTAAGGGGCGGGACATCTCTATGCGGTTGAACAACCAATCAGAGCAGACGCTCTGGTTTCAGACAGAGGGTGAAAAGAGGTACTGCAGCACAGGCAGTATGAGAAAAATAAAGAGCTTTTTGAACATTAAAGCATGGAGACCTGTCACAGTAGAGACACTAAATACAAATATGAATCTGAAAATGAGCAGAATATGTCCTCTTTAATATCTAATCTGTTTAGAGAAGTCCAAAGAATGTAAATAGTGTCTGGTGAGGAGCAACAGAAATAGACACAGGCCTTCAGATGCTTGTCTTAACAGCTTTTAGTATACTCTGCTGTGCATGAAAACCCTTTTGTTTAACTTAACCCTTAAGTAACCTTAGTAAACAAATACATCTAAATGAATTATAAGCCAACCCAGTTATACTGAAGTCTGTGTCAGACAAGTAGATCTTATTTATTTAAGCAAATAAAAAAAAACAGAAACGAGACCCTGTTAGTTAGCAACCCAGACATCTATAACAAACCCCTCTTTCATTTCTCAAGAACTTAATGGAGCTTTTTTTGTTTATAAAGCACTGTTGCTACTGTGACGACCCCTCCACACCACTAGGCGTTCCGTGGTATCTCACTCTTGTTTGCAGGTTCCAGTGCTGTGGGTGATCGTGGACTGACGAGCTGCACCTGGGCAGCTCCTATAAGACAGCCCATCGTGATTCGGGAGGGGCCTCTCATTCCTCTGGGCACTCTCTCCGTGCCAGCCTCGGGGAACCTGCTGCTGGCTTTTGTTCATTTATTGTTAACATCAATAAATCATTGTTAATTGGTCACACCTCGTCTCTCCAGTTTATGTTATAGCCCCAGAGCCGGCCCGTAACACTACTTACTGCCAAAGCAACTTTAATCCTAAGTGGTCTTCCTTTCTCAGGGCACCACTTTAGAACATCTTGTTTACACCAGTAGAGATATATGATTATATAACAATGTTCTGCAATGTATGAGAACAACTACAGGTGTATATATACCTGAAAGAAAGAAATACAGACAGTATTGGTTATAAGGTATAAGAGTGTATTCCATGTGAAAAGTAAATGATCAATCAAACAAGTTTGCAACATCCTGCTGAATAAGTGTTTGACTGACTTTTAATTTATGTTAAAGGTTTCATGCATAAAAGTTCATCCTTGATGACCAAACACATGACTTTTTCTGGAGCTTTCACCAGTATTGCTGTGTCAGGGAATAGATTTGTCCCTGTTGTCATGGAGATCTGTGGATATACAATCTTGTCATTCCCCAGACACGTTCTGAAAGTGTTATGGGAAAAGCTATAAAAGCTACTGAGCTGGTGCGTCAGCAGCTTCATCGCCACGGCAACTGATCCAACTCCATCTTCTGACAAATACCATGCACTGTGAACACTGTGAATTTCAGGGTAGCTTTGTTTCAAATTGCACACTGCTGCTGTGATGTAACCAGAAGTGATAATCATCGTTGTTTGTTTGCTACTGTAGCTAGCTAGCTAGCTATTAATGATCGTTTGCAGTACCAAATTATTGCAGACAGCTCAATCCACCCTATAAAATTAATCATGTATTTTTTCAGCATCAGTATAGTAGTATGCAACTTAAAAGGGGAAAAAAAACGCATATAGACTTTTGTTTGTGTAGTGCTGTGCACTACAACCCAGTCTCATGGCATTTCGTGTTCACCAACACGATTTTCCCCTTTTTTTCGTGTTGCACAGCACGATTTAAAAAGCAATGTATTTCTACTGGTAATGTGTTTCGTGCCTGTATCACGTCTTTTTCTCCGGTCCGGTCGGGTCTTGGAAGACCGGAAGCTGTGTGGTTCATAAAAACATGTTCTTACTCAATTTCAAGCCACGATTATTGTTTTTATTTTAAATCGTACAATGTCTGACTTTTTTCGTAGTCTGTGAGGAAAATAAAAGGGGCTCAGAGCCTCAAAATACTGAAATCTGTATTTTTTAAATCTTTTTTTCCTTCTAATTTGTTATTCTTGTCTAAATAACACACTGTTATTTTCTCAACAATAACACACAATTAATCCTTGTTTTTATTTATTTGTTTAATTCCATAATCTCGGGCTTTTTTGGCGTCCGTCAGGAACTGAATTTCAAAATAAAAATAACAGGAAACAGACGTAGGCCTATATGGGACATTTCGAGCTTCATTGCGTTACACAGCCACTGAAATGATTACCCAAGATCCTCAGCTAGAAGCTCGTGATTGGATTGTTTAGCCGCAATGCACGTTGGGATATGGTGTTAATGCGATATATTAAAAACTACAAGTCCTTTTATATCAGCTGTGCACAGTTATGGTTATGGTGTATGGTATAACCTATCTACCAATTGGATCAAATATAAAAGTCAGCCGAATTAAGGTTGATACTGCAAGGAGACGTATTGTGTGAAGAGAAATTGAAGATGTTGTTTAATTGCTGATATATTTATGATCCACGTCACATATTCAGTTTTCGTGGCAGTTCTTCCAGTTTGTCTTAAGTCTTCTCCTCAGGGCTCTATAAATAAAGAACTACGGTAGATGTGTAATATGTAATGCAGCCGAACTGTGTATTACAATGCCGTTATGTGATGACTTCCAAAGAGAAAAGCAAGAACACTTTAAATGTTTTTCGGATTTCATATTGCATAAACACCGTATCCCAACATGCATTGCGGCTAAACAATCCAATCACCGAGCTTCTAGCTCAGGATCTTGGGTAATCAGTTCAGTGCATGTGTGGTGTGTATTGCAATGATGCTCGAAATGTCCCTTATAGGCCTACGTCTGTTTCCGGTGACTTTATTTTTGAAATTCAGTTCCTGAGGAATGGCTAAAAAGCCTGAGATGATAGAATTCAACTAATAAATAAAAACAAGGATAATTGTATGTTATTGTTGAGAAAATAACAGTGTGTTATTTAGAAAAGAATAACAAATTAGAAGGAAAAAAAGATTTAAAAATACAGGATTTCAGTTATTCTGAGCTCTGGAGCCCCCATTCTTTTCCTACAGACGGCAAAAAAAGTCAGCATTATACGATTTAAAATCAAAAACAATTAATCGTCGTTGATATTGAGTAAGAAGATGTTTTTATGAAACACACAGCTTGCGTCTTCCAAGGCCCGGACCGGAACAACAAAGACGTTATTGGCAGGCACGAAACTACCTACCAATAGCAATACATTGCGTTTAAAAGTCGTTCTGTGTGACACGAAAAAAAAAAGGCGCCGCGCGCAATCGTGATGTTGAACACGAATCAATAGGATTGGAAAATTAATCGTGACTAATAACACGAAATGCCGTGAGACTGGTTTGGCTACGGTGCGCTAATCCCCCACCACCTATCTCATAAATACATGAAAGCATAAACTACTTTAACCAACTTAAATAACAAAACTCAACAAACAACATAACCACAATTACACACTTATAAACAAAACACAAGAACAGAACATAACACTGTTACATACTGCTATAACCATATTAATAAGCACAATTATAGCGGTCAACAACAGACATCGCAACGCTTCAGAATATGTCCTCTGACAAGCCCATACGTGACATAACATGCAACAAGTCACCACATGAACGTTCTTACCTTTATGCTAGTCAGAAAATATGTAATTATAGCAATAATACGTAAAAGCACACAGACAAAAACGGCGCAACGTGCCTCGGTGAAATAACCAAACAAAGAACACGCAATCAAGTGTGACTTTGCACACCTCTCCAAAAGAAACATGGCACACACAATGATAACGACACCACCGTAGTTAACACAATGTGTAACTCTAAGTATGCAAGCTGGACGACATGTAGCTAGTTTATAACTGATGTGAGCATTGTCGCATCCTCATGGCTACCGAACGCAAAAACCATAACCCGCCCCCTAAAAAAACCCACACCCGAAGGCCACACCCATATACTAACATTATCATAGACCACTTCTCTGCCGATAAACATAGCACAAATCGCACAACTTTGTTCGCGTAGAACTTGAAGAAATCCCAACTGGCTCTTATTAAAACGCTCACTCAACGCTTCTCCAGAACTCAACGGCAGGAATGTTGCAGTAGTGCACAACCAAGAGAGCAACCCAGTTGCAGGAGGGCAGAGAGCCTAACCGTGATTTCTTGAACCTGGAGCACCTGGAACATTCGATGGATAAGTTATAAGATCCAGTGTGTAGCACGGTGTGGTGGAAAACATCACAGGTGTCCATGAACTCGACCAGTGACCATACTTGAAAGAAATCATAACTCAATTTCAGTGACATAATATAATAACGCTTAGCTATTTCCTTATCCGTCCAAACGAGTGTTATCCACGGGACAACTCACTAACTGGGCACAGCGCTAGATAGATATAAACAAATGATGTTCAATAAGTCCCGCAGGATTACTCGTATACTGTCCAGCGCTAGATACAATGACAGCAAGTGTAGTGATGTATAATATCTAGATGTAAGCACATCGTTATTCAGCTGGACCTTGCAATCGCCTGCCAAACACACCCCTTATGAATTTTAAATATCTCGCTCTTGTATAATCAATGCCAGTATGCACCCAAAATTGCCCCCTATAAACTCTCCCACACCAAACCCTATGTAGGTTTTTTCTATATTATCTTTCATATTCTAACCCTTCTATTCCATAACCAGAGTAAAAACTATGAGATAGAAAATCTCATTGCCAGATATGAAGCATGACCTGGCCAAGCAGCGCAGCAACGTAATACAAGAGAATAAGGCGGACACACACCATATAAAACACAGAAGACATAAACTAAAGAGAAAAAAGACGAAACCAAAAGCTCCAAGTCATTACAACATGTATAAGAAATGGTGACTAACTTGTAGTTACTGCAAGAGCAGCTGGTGGTAAGGACTATTCTAGACCAACTTCAAATTATTTAATAACAGGGCCTAACATCAAAGAGACATACAGTGCACAGTCGATGATACCTCCAACACACGCCTGCACAAATCAAACTCATACACGAGCCAACCCTGCCACACCATCTCCCCCCAACCCAGCCTGCGGCCCCGATTGAGCTCATTCCCAAGGACCAAGGACCAAATAAATAACACACAAGTCGCGAACTCTTTTCCTCAGCACATCAGTCCGCACACGCAGAATGACACCTGACACGTATCAAGCACTGGCATCTGACAGCGGGGTTGTAACCAGTCACAAAAATCATGGAGCAATATTCTGGCACCATAGAGCTAAGAGCGACGCGTGTCAGCCCTCACACCTCTGACTCCAAACAGGCTCAGTTAATATTTATGGCAAGCAGGCCAACAATGTTTAAGGAGCGCTCTATCCGATAATCACAGCTTGTTATATTTGTTTAAAAAAATTTAATCAAGTGGCATCCAAATAAAACCACGACGAATAATGTATAAACATAATTTTGGTAATTTCAGCAACACACCAAAACCAATTAGCGTTCTTTGTATGAAATGTGTGATCTGCTCTTAGAAAAATGCTCTTGCATTATTAAAAGTACTTCCTAAAAACAGCCAGACAGCAGCCAGCACAGTACACAGGATTAAGCTTTTTAACTGTTCGACCAAAACGGTAAGAAAGGTAATTGGAAAATTGGCATTAGTGTGTAGGTTTAATATGCTAATATAAAATGACATTCCGCAGGTTGAACATTAGAAGATGGCCCAAAAAACTTATCATGCTATATTTGAATAATATATACGTCGTAGGACAGTGACCACCCAGACTGGCTTGCCCGCGGGGCCACATCGGACCAACTCGCCTAGCAATCCTCTCTCCACGGCCAACCGAGCACGCCGGACCGAAAAGACGTGCTACTAATAAAGCAGTGGTGAGCTACACATTGACTCTGCGTTTACAACGTCTCGGTGGGTAAGGTGGCCATTACCGGACGTCCAACAGAGAGCAGCAACTGCGGGTCAGTCAGACTGCCGTACCTGCGCAAAACCTTCCCTGCCTTGAAGAGAATGCTATCCTTCGTTGTGAACAACAGCGCCATATAGAGAGAATACATTACATCTATATACATTAGGCCATAAGTGAAAACCCACATAACTTATCGTTTCTCCCCGCTCCACATCAAGTCGAGAACCTACCAGCAATCTTATCCCAAGATCAATAAAAAAAGAAAATAAAACAAAACAATACATGCTTCAATACACAACCAACAAAAGTATTGTCGCTAAAATTCACATCACAAAGAATCATCTATAGGCCGCTATACATTAACTGGAAACTGAACTATGATCCCATCAAAGGTTACTCATACATAATCTTGGATCACAAACATACAGTAGCACACCAGGCATGCTACATCGTGATCAGTATCTCCACT
>NW_011362911.1:207535-211776 GCF_000735185.1 Notothenia coriiceps | reverse complement strand
ACACACGTATTCAAACATCGCAGCAACGTGTAGATGGAGCAGAGCAACACCCAGTGTGTGTGTGTGTGTGTGTGTGTGTGTGTGTGTGTGTGTGTGTGTTTGTCTGCATGTGTGTATGTGAGGCAAATGGAAAGTGTGTTGTTTGAGATCTAAATCTGAAAACAAAGTAAAAAAAATGTAGTCGATTAAAGTGAAAAATACAATCATAAAGTGCCATACACGTATAACAGTAGTAGTAAAGTACACGTAGCCTTCTTTCAAATTGTACTTAAGTAGATTCCTTGGGTACACTTTAAACTGTAAATAGCTTTTTACTACATAACTAAATCTTGCTGAACTCACAAATTAAGGCCTCAGGTAGGAAATCTGACCAAAGGACATTCTGATTTGAATGTTTAACCTAAATGTCATGCAGCAGGTCATTTTTCAATGTGTACTCAAAGTCTTCAAACTCAGAATATGAAGCAATAGTTATCATAAACCATCTGATCTGTGTCCCATGCTAAGGGAGAAATCAGAATGGGTGTTTACAGCCTGAGAGGCAGAGTGAAAGTCAGAGAAATTGCAGGCGGTGTGGGGCTGGACTCTGGGCAAACACTGCCTGGCAGCAGATTAAGGAGGTGCAGAGCAGGGATTACCCACCATGAATAAAATAGAACCTGCTGGGCCTGTGTTTGTCTGCTTGCTCCGTACACACTCTGTACACACTCTGTCCACACTCTGTACACACTCCACAGCACTCACAGTAAAACCCACTCACACACACATGGAGGCAAACACAGGGTTCAGAAGCACTTTAGCTGCAGTTTATAGACAAAAAACCCAACAGAACAAAAATAATGTACTTCAATCGAGTCTAAATGAATAGTGAGAATGATAAGAGGATTCAGCAATATATTATATTATCTTTAACATGTTATAGAGAGAAGTTAATTTGTTCCACATGCCTGCTACAATGTTTTAATTTAAATATAGTTCTCTCTTTTTTGTAATCCTGATTTTACTGTTTATTTTCCTAAGAAAAAAGAACTATACGGTGTCGAATAACCCTCTAAATACAGTCCAAAATAACCCATTTCAATGTAGCTAATTAAAGAGGAACTGTACGCCTTTTGGTTTAAGTTTCACGTGTAACAAGCTATAGTATGTAACATGATAGCATGAGCTAATTTGTGCTCAATTTACATGTATTTGCTCCCACAATGCAAAAACATACAGACATAAATGTATATATTTTCACACATACGCACCTTTAAATATGTTTATTCAAAGACATTGGCTGGAAATACACACACAGTGCTACACAGCGTTATACAAACATGTGCCAAAACGCTAGCTTACAGTACACACACACACACACACACACACACACACACACACACACACACACACACACACACACACACACACACACACACACACACACACACACACACACACACACACACCACACACACACACACACACACACACACACACACACACACACACACACACACACACACACACACACACACACACACACACACACACACACACACACACACACACACACACACACACACACACACCCTCTTATTTCATCTGAAAGGCCCACTTGTAATGCTATCACTCTCAAAGTCAATTTCTGCACTTTTGCTCCTATAATCCCAATTACAGAGCTCATTCAAAATGATGGATAATGCCTCTCGTAGTTCCTAGTGAAAACAATTTGGCCGCTGTACTGGGGGAAACCTAAGAGGAGAGCCGCGCCGCACACATCATTTTTCAGCTTGCATTCAGAGGTCTCATAAGAGCAGGGGTTGTAAAGTGACTTCTGGGTGAGTTGATTTTGGCCAAAATGAGCTCTCGACTTACTTGGGAGGAGGAGAGAGGTGGAGAAGGGGGAATTAAAATGATAAGAAATGTGAAGAGAACAAGAGAAAGAGGGAGAATATTTAGGATCAGGATGAGGAAAGAAAGCAATAGACAGGAAAGCAACATAGCAATGTGAGAAAGTAAGGATGCTGGACCACAATTGCAGACTGCAGGCGTTATAACTTACATGGAAGCTTTCATCATGAGGCCGGTGTGGTGTGGGCTACAAACAGGCTCCTGATGACATGACTACTGGCTGTGTGGAGTAATTCCTGCAGCCATGGTTAGCTACTAAGGGTTTTGGGTTTGGCACACATGCGTCTTTCCACAGCAAAGGGATGTTTTTATGTCGTATACTTCTTCACTCTGTGGGGTTTGTTCTGAATGCTGCAGTTTTCAATCATCAATTCTCAAGTGAATTTTTGCTTAGCGTTTTAAATGTCGCAATTTGTATATGCTGTCAGCTGGGTTGGAATAAATATATGTTAATGTTTGGAGAATGTAGTGAAGTAAGTAAATGTAATGTAGGAAAGAAAGATATAACTAGCAAATGAACTCAAAGAAGACAGAACAAAAAGACAAGAAAGTGGACAAATTCCAACAATAATTCAGTTGGCTACGAGGGAAGTTCTTGTTTTTCTGTGTGGTAGTATGAGACATGTTTTACACTTATCAACAGGTATTTTTTTTGTGATGGATGCACATTTTGAAGCCTATACATTTGCAATTAACAACAACCTTTTTACCAATTGTACCAAACCAAACCAACCTTAGCCACCATCAGGGGCGCCGTAAGGGGGTGAAAAGTTAGGACGATTTTAAGGGCCCGTGACTGACAGGGGCCCAAACTATTTTAGAACATTAAGAAAAAAAATGTTTAAGTAACCAATGTGATATCTGTTCATGGGACCCAAAATCCCTGGCGGCACCCCTGGCCACCATATACCAGGTATTTGTATAATCATTCTCTTTATCTAACCCACAACAACAACTATTATGGCATACCCAAATAAAACAATAAAAAGCAGGTTGAAATTAGACAACACATTGTGGTGTAACGTTCAATCCTGACTCTGCTGGTACGGCTGGAAAGATACAGCAGAAAATGTGTTGATTTATTATTATCGACAACACACTGAGTGAATGATGTGGTTATCATGAATAGATGCACAGCGGTTAATGCACTACACCTTGACTGGCACTGTGGGACCATGAAGCATCTGGACATCTGGTTTAATACATCACATTTAGTTTGACACGTTTAGGTGGAGACAGCGAGTGCCCTTCACTTCCTGTCCTCACTACCGTCAATACTGAAGCTTTCATTTCTTCTGAGAATCTTCTCTTTCATTGGACGAACACTCTTGAATTCTGTCCTTCAACCACATCTAGTTTAGCTCAACCTAAAGCCTTCCTGTTTCTCTTGCATGTCTCTGCCCTCCTGTTTGATATCTCCCTGACCTCTCCTAGCTGTACATGTATCTGTGCTTCTGATATTAGCCTCTCTCCTCTTCTCTTTCTCCAGACGCCCATCACCTTTTGTTATTTTTTGCCACTCCTATCTCCTCTGTTGTTCTCAGTTGACATTGGGCATTTCAATTTCTCCCCTTACATTTCCATCCCCAAAGTGTCTTCCCTGCTCCTCATTTCTGCCCCGTCTTCTTGGACCTATTCCTTCCCCTACTCATCTCCTCTGCTTCCTTTGTTTTTCCTAATTTCTGTCATTAAACCATTTTGACTCTCTTTCCCTCCATCTCTCCCTCCCCCCTCTCATAGATCAACATCCCTCCATCAACCCTCTCTATTCTCCTTCATCCACACTTGGTTCCCCTTTACCTTATCTTTCCTCCTCTCTCTGTCTTCCGTCTCCTTCCTCATTATTGACATCCCTCCCTCGACCCTTATCTCCTCAAACATTCCCTGTTCTCCTTGGTTCCTTACCTCACTATGGTTCCCTTGCCCCTACATCTCCTCTTTTCTGTCCCCCTATATCCCCAAGATTTTACCCTGGCTGTTTCTCCTTTCTCCCCTCTTACTCCTCCATTCCTCCCCTTCTCTCCTTCTCTCCTTCTCTCCTCCAAGTTTTCCTCAATGCTGCCTCTCTTTAGACCTTCCTCTACTCATCTCCTCTGCTTCCTTTGTTTTCCTAATTTCTGTCATTAAACCATTTTGATTCTCTTTCCCTCCATCTCTCTCCCCCCCCCTCTCATAGATCAACATCCCTCCCTCAACCCTCTCTATTCTCCTTCATCCACACTTGGTTCCCCACCTCCTTGTCCTTTCCCGCATCCCTACTTCTCCTCTTTCTCCCTCCTTCGCTATATCACTGAGATTTTACCCGGGCTGTTTCTCCTCTCTCTCTCTCCCCCACTATTCCCCCCCCC